>NC_137742.1:8256606-8434106 GCF_963264785.1 Psittacula echo | reverse complement strand
CAAGAAAGCCACTAGTGCAGCATATTATACATTTTAAAAATGAACCTCCTACACGGAGACAAGGGTCATATATTTTCCATTTTACTGGAAACAGCAGCTGCACAAAGCTAAGGAGTAATTCTTACCTCAGAACACAATTCCATATTTTTCAGGCCATGCCTAACTTTGAACTGGTCTCATAGATGATTACCGTTCCATATTGAAGCTTCAAGGTGGGCACAGCACAGTTTCTGAGACTGCTTACATGCATCAAGGATCAACAGGGCATTGGGCTGGGAATGTCTTTTAAAAGAATATAGGAGGGCCTCATTTTATGTTGCAAGACTTTGTAATAGTTACTCATTCCTATTTCAATCCACAACACTATGCTAGTTGCTGCATAAACACTATAAGAAACAGCACTTGCCCGGTAGAGTGAACCATATAAATAAAATACAGGCCTGGGATTCACTGAAGAGAATGAACATTCTTACTTTCATCTTACAGATTTCATTGTTCAAGTACTCCATTAGATTTGTATATCCCAAACTTTTCAGGTTTGGGCCAAAACAGGTTAATTTAAGAATGCCGTATAAAACAAAGATACATTTTCTATCTGGTCTAGCAATAAAACCTGATCATGTATTTATCTGAGTTGAAAATTCAGGAAATTTTATTGTCTTGACAATTTATATACTTGATGTAGGGTCAGCCAGGGGTTTTTTCTTTTCATTCATCTCTAAGAAGAATAAAATGAACATAACAAGCATTGCAATAGAGTGGAAAAACTGCAGTATGAAAATGCATGTTCAAATATCCCATTAGAGAGGGCTGTAAATTCTGCATTATCCATTACTTGGTCAGAGAGCTATTCCACATGTGGACTAAGAATGGAGGTGTGAAATCATTAAAGTTTATATCTCAGGCTGGCTGTAAGCTCTGGCCTATTTCTTTAGAAGTGTCACTGCTCCCTGTTTAACATATCAACCTGCCTCTTTGGCATTTGACAGCACTATTGAATTTTTGCTGAATTTTATGCTTCAGGAAGGACATAAAGTAACAGGGTTTCCCCTGGGCTCCCCCCTGTACAGCCTCAAATTTACTATGCACTTCAGGTACACCTCTTAATCTCATGTAAATGTTATTTGTTCTTTTTTTTTTTTTGTAAGGGAGCAGTGGGGAGTGAGGGTTCCCTTTACTCCAGAGAAGTTGTTTGGAAATAGAATCATAGAATCATAGAATCATAGAATCATAGAATAGTTAGGGTTGGAAAGGACCTTGAGATCATCTAGTTACAACCCCCCTGCCATGGGCAGGGACACCCCACAATAAACCATGCCACCCAAGGCCTCATCCAACCTGGCCTTGAACACTGCCAAGGATGGAGCATTCACAGCCTCCCTGGGCAACCCATTCTAGTGCCTCACCACCCTCACAGTAAAGAATTTCTTCCTTAGATCCAATCTAAACTTCCCCTGTTTATGTTTGAACCCGTTAACCCCTTGTCCTGTCACTACAGTCCCTGATGAAGAGTCCCTCCCCAGCATCCTTGTAGGCCCCCTTCAGATACTGGAAGGCTGCTATGAGGTCTCCACGCAGCCTTCCCCTCTCCATGCTGAACAGACCCAACTTTCTCAGTCTGTCTCCATACAGCGGGTGCTACAGTCCCCTGATCATCCTCGTGGCCCTCCTCTGGACTTGTTCCAACAGTTCCATGTCCTTTTGATGTTGAGGACACCAGAACTGCACACAATGCTCCAAGTGAGGTCTCCCGAGAGCAGAGTAGAGGGGCAGGATCATCTCCTTTGACGTGCTGGTCACACTCCTCTTGATGCAGCCCAGGATACGTTTGGCTTTCTGGGCTGTGAGTGCACACTGCCGGCTCATGTTCGTTCAATAATCAAATGTGTTTCCAATGCATAAGTAAAAAAATGTCTCCTTTTCTCTTTCTCCTCAGACTTTATTGTCTTGCTCAGGTGGCTTTCAGAACATGAAGTTGTCTCTGATGATCTTTCTATGTATCTATGTTCCTCCATTATACTTTCATAAAGCCTGGTGTCAAGGCTGGGACTCCAGGTTCCACTAGGTGTCCAAGGGTCTGAAAGTTAAGTATTACAACACTGACAAAGTAAACATCTACATTTTTTTGTAGATTCAAAGGCAGATTTTAAAAAAGCCTTTTGATTCCTGATTCCCATTACAGCATGAATTACAGCTAAACCAAAGATGTACTCCCAAAAATGGTGTCATGACATGTAGCAGTACAGAAATGAAAAATTAGATGCCTGGAATTCACAACAATCATATTAACATCCAAATAGTGTATACAATTAACAGGAAAATAAAAACATGGGGGATTCTTAAGAGACACCAAACTGAGCTGAAGCTAGTTAACAAGGCAAGTCTGAGGAAAAGCCCAACCTGAACTTATGCTATAATTCAGGTGTGCAGACCTTTCCTTCTATAGCACAGTCTCAGCACCTTCTCACTTCAGGTGTCTAAGGCATGGACTAAGAGACAAGTGCCTGGTGGTTTATTTGAAACAGGCCTTGAAAAGGAAGATTTAGAAGATCCAGTGCTGAAGTGAGGGATGGAGAGAGGGATGGAAAGAGTCGTGAAAGGGCATAGCAATGTCTTCAATATGTCTAGCGATCACTTGTGGGAAAAAAACTGCTATGCACTAACTGTAGTTCTAATTGCCCTTACTGGCCATATGACAGAAAAGGTTGTTGAGAGAAGATTTGTCTTAAAGATCTCTTCCGAGTCTCCAAAGAGCATTGTTTATAGTCTACGGATCCAATTCTTCCCCCTCCTGCTACTGTGCTTCAGAGCTTTAAGATACAGTAATTCTAGGTTCCACTTCACAGGAGACAATTAGATTTACCAATATTTAATTTCAAAGCACAGAGTGTTCATGACTGCAATAACTTCAATGAAGGGACAGGGACACCCAGAGCTCATAATTGAACTAGAATTTAACATTCTAAAACTTTCCTGTTGCTAAACCCATGCTTTCCAACCTCCCTTTCATTTTTCCTCTTTGTCACTTTGCTCTGCTGGTGTTCAGTGTTACTGTTTTTTTCAATTACCCTTGGATTTTCATCCATCATACTACAAATGCCTTTAAAATTTCTTTCCTTTGTTGAACAAACCAATGTCTTTCTTATCTTCCTTTCTTCCTTTCCTTTCTTTCTTTCCTTACTTTCTTTCTTTCTTGTCTTTCTTTTTTTTTCTTTTCTTCTTTCTTTTCTTTCTTTACTTCTTCTCTTTCTTTCTTTTCTTTCTCATATGGACAGCCACAGACAGAAAGACAACCATTTACATGGGATGCAGAAGAACATTGAAGATCTGACTTGAGACAGAAATCCTAAGCACAGACAAGAACAACTGTAAAATTATTTTATCTCGTAACACACTTGCAGTGTAAATTCTGGGCTAGTTGTAAGTTGTCTTGGTTTATCAGACCATTAAATTGTGGTTGAATGAAAAATCTGAGCCAACTTCATAGCTTTCAAGCACCAAAGGAGATTATATTGCACTTCCTTCTCCTCCCACAGAGTGTTTCTCTTTGTAACATCAGACAGACTGTTTTTTGATTAGCCAGTTCAATTTTTCATTTTTGAACTGGTATTGATGGTTAGTGGATTTTCTGCAGAATTAATGTGCTGAACTTCCTCATTGAACCGTTAGGTAAGCACTACAGGTGATACAATGCTAATGGAAGGAACGGGATGACAGAAGAGGAGGTAAAGGAGAACCAAACTATTTTGACAAGCCTAAGTGCAATAGAAAGAATGGCAAACCAGCTAAGTCTTAGTATTATCTGAGTGCACCTTTAAATGATAGACAGTTGACTACAGTCAGCTCAAAGTCTGATAGTCCACACAGAACCTGCCAAAAGCTAATAACTGGATAGATGTCACAGAATGCAATCCTTGTGCAACTTAATTGTATTTCCATTCAGATTGGAAAAGGTAAGTTACTTGCATTGGTGGGCCAGGTAATCTTGATGAAATTCACCCTAGTTTAAGTTACATATTCATCAAATGAGAGACTACTTGTAGCAGAGACCCACTTCAACATTGTTAGACCAGTCCTTCCACAGACTTAGTAGAAAGAGTCAAGTGGCAAGCATAGTGTAATTCTTTACAAGGTCCAGATCTCCCCAAAGGGAAGTTATTATGGAGTATAATGCAATGAATCCATTCATTTTGAAAATCTCTATGAACAGATTCACCGGGAACTAAAGACTGCTTCATAAAATGCACATATTCCTATGCCTTGCAGCACAGTCCCAGCTGTGCACAGCTTCTCCTGCTGACACCAGGACTCCATCAATCTTTGGTAACACCTCTAGCTGCATGCTTTAGGATCTCATCCTAATGAACCAGCAAAATGCTACTAAAACACTTCCTCTGCTACTGCTGTCAAGGATGGTAAAGAAGAAAATGTAGAGCAGTCAGCTTCAGCCGACAAAGTCCAACTTCCTCACCACCAAACACATTTTATATCACAAGCTTCTCTAACCTTTATTTAAATTATCTCCTATAAGACATTATTTTCCATTTATGAGGATGCCAATTTTTGGTAAAGTTAACACTATATTACTTATAGTGAAGTAAGCATTATATATAACCATTAGGACTTCCCAGGTTCATCCATTCCAGTAAAATAAATGATTCCCAAGACTCTTCTGTCATTGAGGCTGCTGTATTAAATTTGATTTAGGGACATATTCAGTAGACAATGACAGCTGACCTGGGGCAATGTCCTGCAGGAATAAGTCCAACTCTTTAGAAGTGTAGGTGATGCTTTTCTACTGTCCAGGCACACACTTTAATTTACTCCAGTGTAAATAATCCTATCTGCATAGTAGTTCACTATGCAGATATTAGAATTGGCAATACCACTACAAAGGAACCTGAAAAAGGGCTTGAGAAACTGGTGCTTTCTCAAAGCAATAAATTAGTGTCAATGTTAAAGATAAATACATAAAAAAATCAATGATTATTTAAATTCTGGAGTGTTATAAATCTTAATTTAATAATGTTTATGAGGGGCATTTATGCAAGGTAGTACAAACAGAAATTATTATTATCCTGCAATAACAGAACAACTCTACCACTGTCCTGGGTTCAGTAGCAGTAGTCAGTTTTTCTCCTTCTTAGTAGCTTTTGCAGCACTGTGTTTTTGACTTTCGGCTTGGGAATGGAGCTGATAACAGCGATGTTTAGACTGACCAAGGACTTTGTGAGTCTCATGCTCTGCCAGGGAGGAGGAGGAGAAGCCGGGAGGAAGCAGGGACAGGATGCCTGACCCAAACTAGCCAAAGAGGTATTCCATACCACAGCACGTCATGCCCAGGAGGTAGAACTGAGAGTTCCCGGAAGGGCTGGATCATGGCAGGGTGGGGGTGAGGTACCGGTTGGTGAGCGGTTGTATTCTCTTGCTTGTTATTTCCTTTATCATTATTACTATTAGTGGTAGCAGTAGTGATTTGTGTTATACCTTAGTTATTAAACTGTTCTTATCTCAACCCATGGGAGTTGCATTCTTTTGATTCTCCTCCCCGTCCCTCCAGGAGCGGAGGGAAGAAAGGTGGGGGGGGAAGTAGACTGCGTGGTTCTGATTTACGGCCTGGGCTTAAACCTCGACAGTTCTTTTTGGCGCCCAACGTGGGGCAGGAAGGGTTGAGATAACAACAGATCTGACCAAGGCACAATGCTGATTTATGGGCTCTCAAAGTTGTTCTTTTTGATACCACAGTTTCTGTATGTTGTAGCTTGCTTGAAGCCAGTATTTGCTGTGTTAGTGTTTATCAAGTGTGGGCCTTGGGCTAAGGTTCTTGTTTCATTGTACTTTATGGTAATGGCTTGCAATAGTGGGGGGCTCCGGCAGCAGGGCGGAATGGACGTGGCCGTGGACTTGTACCTGCCCGTCCCGCTGCTCTTCACCGTCCTGGCCCTCGTCCTCGCCTTCGTCTTTGTGAGGCTGCGGGGAGCCGAGGGGGAGCGGCCTCGGGAGCCGGCGGCGGCCGAAGCGGCCCGGGAGAGCGTCCCCGGGGACCAAGCGGCGGCGGGAGCGGGGCCGGAGGCCGGGAAGGAGGCAGCTGCCGAGGAAGAGAAGGAGGCAGCTGCCGAGCAGCGGGAGGAGGCGGCGGAGGAGCCGAGCCCCACGGCCGAGCCCAGCCCCGCGGCTGCCGAGAGCATCCCCCAGCAGCCTCCTGCCGAGCCCCGTGAGCCTGAGCCGCAGGAGGATGCAGAAGACCACGCAGCATTTCCCAGCAAGGCAGAGGAGGAAGATCTGGACTCGGAAAAAGAGAAGCTGGTGGTGAGAAAGCCTTCAAGCACAGCAGCTACACCAGCCCCAGTGACAAGTACGGCAGCAGCATTTAAGAGTTTTGAAGGTTTTGAATGGCCTTTGGGTACCCTTGGGACCTGCCTGCTCATTGTGATGGGGATCACCATGTTGGCACACGCACAGAGTGTGTTCTACCCACGACCATTTTGTCTGATCCCGAGAGTTAAGCAGAGTCAGGTTTGGGTCTTGTCTGGGTTTAGACAATACAGGGGGACCGAGAGGTTTTCCCCAAGGCTGGACAGTCATGAGTGTCACGGTGTGTGGGACAGTATGGGCGAGTATCTAATCCACTGGGCTCCTCCAGTGCTTTGGAAGCGTCGGAGATGGAAGGCAGCTGTGTGGAGTCCCCAACGACAAGTTGCAGAGACTGCTGCAGGGGAGGGTGAATTATTTTGAGCCTGATGGGCCCATGACACTTCAGACCATCAGGGCAGAGATGTAACATAGAGATGGACTCATGATCGAGGGGTGGACTTTGCAATGGGCCTCTCCTGCCCTGAAAGACTGTTACAAGAGATGGAGCCCACCATCACGGACTGAATGGACTCAGCAACTTTATAGGGATTGGTCCATGCACTAAGATAACAGTGCACTGAAATGAGAGTGAGGGTATATGGATAATGTGGGATCTGAGCATGACGTGAATGGTATGGAATAAGGGGTGGATACTGTCCTGGGTTCAGTAGCAGTAGTCAGTTTTTCTCCTTCTTAGTAGCTTTTGCAGCACTGTGTTTTTGACTTTCGGCTTGGGAATGGAGCTGATAACAGCGATGTTTAGACTGATCAAGGACTTTGTGAGTCTCATGCTCTGCCAGGGAGGAGGAGAAGCCGGGAGGAAGCAGGGACAGGATGCCTGACCCAAACTAGCCAAAGAGGTATTCCATACCACAGCACGTCATGCCCAGGAGGTAGAACTGAGAGTTCCCGGAAGGGCTGGATCATGGCAGGGTGGGGGTGAGGTACCGGTTGGTGAGTGGTTGTATTCTCTTGCTTGTTATTTCCTTTATCATTATTACTATTAGTGGTAGCAGTAGTGATTTGTGTTATACCTTAGTTATTAAACTGTTCTTATCTCAACCCATGGGAGTTGCATTCTTTTGATTCTCCTCCCCGTCCCTCCAGAAGCGGAGGGAAGAAAGGTGGGGGGGGAAGTAGACTGCGTGGTTCTGATTTACGGCCTGGGCTTAAACCTCGACAACCACACCATCATGAAAAAGCATCAAAAGTTAAAATAAGCTTTGATGAAAACTACTCATAATTCTCAGATAAAGTTGATGCAGTGATGTGTTACTACAGCTGAGTGATTTTTCTTGGATTTTTTTTGTGTTCATTAGTAATTAATTTTTCTCCTTTAAAGAAGATGAAGTCTTCTTTGCATAAAAATGAACCATGGACAATTTCCAAGGGACTGAATACATCTTTTTTGGTAGAATGCTTCAATAAATAACCTGGGCTAGGATAAACAGAAGAGACTTGATCAGAAAGGCAATTCAGTGACTATGGTTAGCTAATTTCATATGTGATTTTGGATTACTTATTTTCTGGGGAGGGAGAGAATTTCATACTATTTCTAGTTAAAATTAGAAGCCTAGACATACCCTGGGGCAATAGAGAAAAATGTTTAACCTCAGGGCATATCAGTGCAGCAGTTAAGCAGTAGTAAGGCTCTGTACTTAGGTATTCTGTTTTGACAAGCTCATTACCCACACGAAAAGTTCATCTTCGAGATCCTGGATGAGTAAAAGAAAAAGTTTGGAAAGAGGAAAATAGAATCCTTTTCTTTCCTCTGAAATTAGTGCGTTGCATGTGTGCATGTCTGTGGTGCAATTCTTCACAAATTAACTGAGAACAGCCGGCATTTTGATTTGTCCTACTTAGTCAAATAAATATACATATATATAACTGGTATCAGCTTTCACCAGATGGTTGTAAAAAACATGAAAACATGAGAAAGTTTTCTGTCAAAAATACGTCAGTACTTGTAGTAAAAATACAAAAATACAAAATCTGGGGCAATTTTGCTAATCCAACATAGGCTGGGACAGCCTTACCAAAATTATTCCATCTCATATCATGTAGTCTTGCTCACATCACTTCTCACTTGAAAAGCTTTCCTGCTAGTCAAGTTCACTTAAAGGACTTGATATCAATGTGTCCTGATATTAGGGAATACCTGGTGATATTGACAAATGCCCACTGGAGTCCAGAATGAGGTGGAACCACCCAACTCATTTTCACCTGTGACCTGCTGATATAATAAGCACTAATTTGAATGGAGGTCTTGGAAATACACTGGCTTGCTCATTACTTTCTGTCCTCTGTCACATCTATTCTGTGACCTACTGCCTCCGTTCCTCTGTTTTACTCTAGGACCAGCTGCTGTTAACTATTATATTTTTCCCTTTACTGTTTCTTACTTGAAGCTATAATAGGCAGTTATTCTGAGCTCTGTATGATGTAAGGAAGTCTTGGGAAAAAGAAAGACAGACTCATGTATGTGTGTAGTGTTCAGGGACGTTACAGACTGGAAAATAAATATCTGCATTCCTTGGTATGATTGCAATTTGATTTGATGCAGAATTATCAAGCAAAGATATCTGACCTGTGTTATGTAGGAGGAGTTACACAAGGTCTCTTTTGAGCTTAAAATCTATGAATCTATATCAGCAATGGAAAGTACATATGAGGTGACCTTCTGAGATTCACAGTATGCTTCAGTTGAGAATGTCTTATCTGACTACCCATTTAACAAGAAAAGGGTTGTAACCAACAATCTCAAAATCACCTGAGTGTATTTTAAAGTCAAGCAAGGTCATTTGCAAGGATTCATTAATTTTCAAAAAACATTTTTAATTTGGGATTTCTGTTGTTATTTTTTATTTTTTTTTAATGCAGATTAAAACATAGGTTGGGAGGGATGATTTTAAAAATCTGCTGGGAAAGACAATCTTTAGTTCCTAAGTAAATGGTCTGGTCAAGGAGTGTTCTGTCAAACTTCTGTTTTTTTCTGTTCCCAGAGAACATCAATATATAAACAGACAGTTGCTAAGAGACCATTCCCTTGCTTTTACTCCCTTGTTTAGCAATATCTGTAGTTTATTTGAAAGAGTAAAATTAATGGCCTTCACAATGAACGATGTGGCCTTCAGATGTAATCATAGTTGATACTTAACTCTTACAGTCTGTTGACCAAAGCAGAGTAGGTCAAACACCCTTCTCTGGTCTAATCCAGAAAAAGGTGTCTGAAAAATTCCAGCAGTGTGGACCATGATGATATGGGACAGAGCAGCCCCAGATCTCTGGAAGAGCAAGTGAAAGGTTCCTGGAACCACCCTGAAGAAAAACTGCACTGGAGGAAGGCAGAGGGAGAAAATTATGTCCTCTTTCTTGCCTCCTGAAAACAGAGCTCAGGTGAGAGACTGGGATGGGGGAAGCCCTCGCTCCCCATGGGTAATTGCAAACCTTTTTTTTATTTTCTCCCAAAGACAGTGTTTCTCAGACAGCTAAAGCTCCAGGACTAAGTGAGCTGCCCAGACTCACACGTCTCCTAATCTATGCTAATATTTCCAATACCAGCCTGCAGTCATTCAGCCTCCGTATGCTAAGACATGAAGACAGTGAAGATAGTAATGAAAAGGAGGGTAAATGAAAGGCACATCAAGCAGCCTCGAGTCCCCTTTATTATATTGTCCAACCCCAACATACAATTTTATGTTGTCTGTATAATCTGTCATCCAGCAACAGGACATGTGGATATGTGTGTTTGTAGGAAGCAGTGTGCTAGGGTTAGGTAGCTCATTCAGATAAGATGTCCTGTGTATCTTCATCAGGAGGTGACTTGGAGAATCTTTACTGATGACCACAGAGCTTAGTGGATCTCAAAGGCATCGCTAGGTTTTGATCTGTGTTTCTCCCGAGGGCTCCTTCCCCATGCATGCACGTTTCAAGGTTTCAGTGAAGAACAAGGAATCTAGCTCTGCTGCCTATGAAAATATAATAATAAGAAAAAAAACCAAACAAAAAAAACAAAATAAACCCACACAAACAAAAACATGGAGATGGTTTGGTTTATAGTCCAGTTACCCAAGGCAGTGAAAACATGAGCTAGTCCCCCCACAGCTGGCCAGGGACCAGGGCTCACCTATATGTCACTAAGTCAGTAAAAAAATATTCATCTCCTTTGCTGTTTGTCTTGTTCAAGGAGATGAGTTTGTTGCCTATATCAATCTGCTTCCTTTCCCACCTACCTGTTTTGCTTGCAGTTAAACTTGCCACTTCTGCTTTCCAACATAGGAGAGAGTTCCTGACATGGATAGGAAATATTTTTCTGCAGTGGGATGATGTATTTTAGATATATATTAAAGAATTCTGAAGTATAATATATATTTCCTGGAATACTATTCATGTCTTTAAATCTGAACTGTGGCTACATTGTTGGTGACCCCAACACAGTAGAATGCATAAATATCCAGCCTCCAGCCTCTCATATTAATGTCTTTTAATAATTTTTTTTATTTATTTTTTTAATAACTACTCAAAAGTAAGCCTTTTAATAAGGACAGAAAGTCAATACTTGAGATCAGGATTGTGTGGGGCTGGAAAACTTGATTTGTAATTGAAAAGATCTTGATGTACCCAGGGTATGAATAGAAACAAATATCAAGTGTCTCCTTAGGCATCCCACCTGGAAACCTGCTGTTGCTGATGCCTTGGAAACACCTTAGGAGTTTTGCTGATTATGTGCAGAGTTATGGAGACAGGCTATTCCCCTTTCTTGCTGTCATTGCCTGAAAAAGGAGAACCTAATGTCATCTCCTTAGGCAAGCCCTTAGTTTGGAAATGGCTTGAGACTAAACATAAGTGGACTGATGATACAGAAATCCTTCATATCCTTTCCTTTTTAGAACCTTTTCCATTATGCAGGAATCCCTTCTATTTCTTTTTTCTCCCTTAAACCACATACACAGTCACATATGCATACTGATTTGTTTAAAATAACTATAAAGAACTATAAAGAGCTGTAATACTAAATACAGTGTGTCTGTATCGGCTCTCTTCGAGTGTCTTCAGTGTCTTCCTGCCAGCATCTATCTCACAGTCAGATTCCTCATCCACACTTTTAAATCCACATTCTTAGTGCATTGACCAATATAACTTACTGCAGTCATAAATGTTTTTTTCTAATTGTAATTAATGACAGTTCAAAGGTGACTTATTTAACAAACCTCATTAAAAGTTGTAGATCCCAGCAAAACCAGAATAGGAAGGGATCATACCATGGCATATGACTACAGAGCAGATGGGTCAGCATCTCCCAGTATAATCTTTTCCCTACATCTCACCTAATCATTCCCAAAACAGTGCTGGTGCATGAAATAGTTTTCTGTCCTCATCTCTACTTCAGTACTTCTTAAGGGACTGTGATAACCATGAAGCCTTTTTATTCCAATAAGAAAATGAATTTCTATAGAGAAGTAAAATCAAGACCTAGAAGACAGGTCAGGACATGGAAATGCAATCTGTAATTTCCTACCAGGATAAAAAGAGTCTTCACCGTAAATGAGGCAGTGATTTCTGAGATCAAAGATTGTCTACACCAGAATCCTTCAGGGCAGGATCCTCTCTCCAAAAGAGAGCACTTAGAGAAATAATAAGACAGACAAAACAACCATAGAGGGATTTCTTGCTCACATATTCCCCCAGCACCTGGCAGCTTGTGATGTCAGCACTTTCTGAACTGAAACTAATATCCATTGCAGAGTCTTTGACAATCTCTCACAATCTAATTCTTTCAGGATTTACCTGCTGTCTTTTTTAATCTACTTGGATCCTCAAAAAAATATTCTGGTGATGAGAAACACAGTTACATTGTGTGTTACATGAAAATGACCTTCATTTGTTTCAATTTTATGGTCCAGAAACCTCTTAGATAGCCCCTGATTTTTGTATTTTAGGGACTAATGATATAGTGTTCTCTTACCCTTTTCCATTCTGAACATGGCTTTACATGTGAGAAACCTGACACAGTCATATTTTTCCCAAGCTTCAAAGTTTGACTATAGAGCCTTTTCCTGTACAATACACATCCACAAACACAGATCAGCTTTGTCACCTTTTCCTGCATTTCTTTTCTGACTCTGATAAATCACCTTTTTTAGAAGCTGTGAGAACTGCAAGCAAAATTCAAAATATGGCTATACCTTACACCTGTTTCAAGACTGTCTCCTTACATCTCCATTTCCCCTGCTTCACACAGGAGCTTGCCAGTTCCTGGGAACATATTATCACTGGAGACACTGTGATTTAAACACCCTCATTCTCCATCTATGGGTCCAGAGTCTGCTTGCTTTTCATTTGTACAGGAGATGTTTTGGCCCTGTGAGCAGTGGAAAAACCCTCAAGATAAGTAACAGTTGAGGCAGCTGCTTAAGTGTATCCATCATTATCACTCGAATAGGCTCTGTGGATAAACAGAGGCCTTCGGTCCCTGGGGCTATTAATCTGACACCTTTCATGGAACACTAAAAGAATTTGCTTAAAATTAAAAACAATGCACAGCTGTTTCAATGGATAAGTCATGCCATTTGCATGAGGATAATGGATAATCAATATACAATGGTGACACAAATTAAATGTGGATTAAACAGTCATTGTTCCACAGCTATGCTCTGTGTGATTTTTCCAGATATCATCTGATAGTTCTGTATTTTCTATTATTGCTTAGAGAAAAATGCATTTCTTCTTTTGGAAGACGTTGCTTCTTTATCAGCCACACTGGTACAAAATAAACAAATGAAAGTGCTAATTTCCTCTCTTATCTACCAAATCAGAGGTCATTTTTTGGAGAGTGGTAAAAGTTATAGAGGGAAAGTATTTTTTCTCCTTGTAGTCCGCAGATATTCTGTGTGCAAGAGATTATGAAAATGGGCAAATACTTATGGGGCAGGATGAGCTTAAATAATTTTGAAATTATAAAAGCTATTTTATTTCAGATAGGCTTGCTCTGTATTTAATAGGGAGACATAGGCATTTATCCTAAAAATACAACATAAGGCATATGGGATGAATCATTCCCTGGCGATGTCTCTTTCTCTCCACTCAGTACTGAGGGAGCCAAGACAAACTTCTTAGTTTAGGTGTCCAAATTCTAGGTGGCTACAATTAACTAAAGTAAGTTTTGCTTCTCTTTATTCTGTAAGAGTTGTCTAGTAATATTCAGAGTTCTAAAAAGTTAATCCTGTTTTCAGTTTACCCATACAGTGGTCAGGAAATATTTCAGCACTTTTAATGATTTTAAACTCACAATGTTTAGCAAACATTAGGAAACACAGTTACTTCCAGTGTAGAAGATTAACATGAGTGCTTTATCTGAAGTTACACAGAATTTCTTTTGGGCAGAAATTTTGATCTTTTTAAGCTCCAGTGGCATTTAGGTACTGAAATCTTATAGTTTTTTTTGGAAGAATTATATCCTGGTGGCCAAAATTTCACTTAAGCCTCAGTGACAGGAAACATCTGAAAGAAGTAACTGAGAGAGAAGTTATGCATAGGACCAAAGGTGGAATTTAGACTCTGAATGTAGCTCTTAATCATTTCACATAAGTAAACCAAAACCAGTAATTCATAACTAAAAGTAATAATGAACTTCTGTCTAACATACACTACTTAACTAATCTCAATTCAAATCACTGACTTAGAAGTTTTAAACACACTTTTCTTTTATTAATCAGGTGAAAAAAAATCCAGTGCTCAGAGAAATTATCTTTTTCTTGTTTCACTGAGACAAATTAAACTTTTCAGTCTGTGTGATATTTTTTCATACACAGAAATGATGGGGAAAAAGAAACAAAATCCACTTCTTTTTATTTATCAAAACATTTGTTGAGAGAAAAAGAGGTGGAGAATGTTAAAATCAGAATTATTTTAGCCATAGTTCTTAAATTCTAAAGAAATTATCATCCATTTTACAAAGTTCTTTACCTTGGAAAAGAAAATATTGGAAAGACCCATTCATTTTTTATTTAACCCTGTCTTTTTTCTTTCAAAACAAAAAAATTCTGGCAAAAGACAAGTGAGCAATGTATTTTATTATGGTGGTAGGTTTGTGAGTTTAGAGCTAGTCCTTTAACCAGATTGAAAAGCATTCTACTCATCCCTGCTATGCATAGGTATTAGAATGTCAGCATTTGCAATACAAAGGCAGCCAGAGACTGGAACAAACCTCAAACCAAATTGATAATAAGTTAGGGTTTGAAGGGAAATTAAATATCATCCAGTTCCAAGCCCCTGCCACAGGCAGGGACACCTTCCACTACACCAGGCTGCTCAAAGCCCCATCCAGACTGTCCTTGAACACTTCCGGGATGGGACACAGCTTCTATGGGAAACCTGTGCCAGTGTCTCACCCCCTACAGAGTAAAGAACTTCTTCCTAATGTCTAATCTAAATCTACCGTCTTTCACATTAAAGCCATTCAGCCGTCATTCATGCTTGTCCTGTCCCTACAGGCCTTTGCAAAAAGTCCCTCTCTAGATTTCTTGCAAGTCCCCTTTATTTATTGGAAGATTGTGATAAGGTCTCCCTGGAGCCTTCTCTTCTCTTCTCTAGAGTGAACAAGCTCAGCTCTCTCAGCCCATCTCCAGAGCAGAGGTGCTCCAGCCCTCTGAGCATCTTCATGGCCCTTCTCTGGACTCACTCGATCAAGTCTATGTCCCTCTTGTGTTGGTGCCCACGGAGCTGTATGTAGCACTGCAGGTGGGGTCTCCTGAGATCAGAGAGGAGGGGGAGAATCACCTCCCTCAGCCTGCTAGTTATGCTCCTTTTGGTGCAGACAGGGATATGGTTGGCTTTTTGGGCTGCAAGCACACATTGCTAGATTATGTCTAGCTTTTTGTAGACCAGTACCTCCAAGACCTTCTCCTCAAAGCTGCTCTCAATCCGTTCTGTGACCACAGTTGTCTGAGTGCAGCCATCCAGCCAATTCTGTATCACCAAATGGTCCATCCATCAAATGCATGCCTCTCCAATTTAGAAACAAGGATGACATGAAGGACAGTGTCAAATGCTTTGGACAAGTCCAGGTAGTTGCTCATCTCTTATCCATCAGTGCCATGGCCCAAGCATAGAAGACCACCAGAACTCTTAGGCAAAATTTACTCTTAGTGTAGGATGTTGGCTCTCACCCATAACTACCTTATTATCAGCCTGCTTTAGCATAGCTTCCTGGAGGATCTGCTCCATGGTCTTGCTGGGCAAAGATGTAAGTCTGTAGTTTTTCTTGGACTCAGTAGTGAAATTTGCACTGATCACATGGAGAGCACAGCAAGGCCTACACTGTGTACTTCCAAAGAGTTCACCAGAAGTCTTTAAAATATATGGCCTTGCTTGGCTCTCCTGTTTGTCTGTTTAATCTATGCTGTAATGGGAATGGTTTTATCTGCACTGCTACTAACCATCTGAGCTGTTCACTGTTCCCAAAGAATTTTGCTTTCAAGCTGGCTGCAAGCTGACATTGCCTTTTTGTAATATATTTATCTGGGTGTTTGCTGGCAGGGGTGGAGAGAAATGCCAGTTATATAAGTGAGAAAACCTGTTTTACAAGTGAAAATAATGTCTACAATCTGGAAGACTTAAATGAGTCAGACATTAGGATACACATTTAAACCAAACCCTGATGATATATTTGAATCCAGCAAATGCTTGGGCAATCAGTGAAGAAATACTCACATATCTTAAGCTATTCACAGGTATGAGACTTTGCATGACTGCTCCCTCAAGTGGGAATATTAAAATTTCTGCAAGTGAAGTAGTAAGCACAGGTTCTTACTGAGGGTCACATCAGCTGCAAAACCAATTGTATGACATATTCTGCATGGCACACACCATCAGTTAAGCAAAACAGCACTGCGGTAGATTAGAAGTGCCCAAATAGCAAGGGTTTATGGTAAGCATCAGTCACAATTTCAGCTGCTTGGAAAATCAGAGTTCAGCTCAAAGCTCATCTGTTAATATATGGTTGTTTTGGTTTTTGTAGTTTTGCTTTTTGTTTCTTTTTTTTTTTTTAAGTCAAAGATAATAATTTTATTTATTTTTAATGATGTCTGGCTGTAACAGCAGCTAATTAGGAATATCTAATGCAGAAAAACATCTGCAAACTAAAATTGTTTTCAGCCAGTATAGAAATGGTATGTTAGTCATGTTGTACTCTCTCTCAGTATGATAGCAACTAAAGTGGCTTAAAATTGGATTCATTTATAAAGCTGGACACCATTAATATCACCCCCTGCATGACAGTAATTCATTTCATTCTGGTTTGTCTGCACAGTGGTAGGGGCTCTGGTCTTGTATTCAGATCACAGTGCTAATTAAGTATTCATTATAGAATTCATATTTTTTGATTTAAGACAGAATATCAAACATTCATGCGTGGTATTAAACTTGTTTACCATTGGACTATTGTTTTATTAATTAACACTGCTATACATGCCAACACTAAGTTCAGGGCTGAAAATTGAACCGGGTTGAAATTGGACCCTCATATACCAATTTCTCTGGACTTATTGGTTGAAAAGGTGCAGCCTTTGATTAGTATCAACCACTGTGAATCCAAGGGGAGTAATGAAACCTTGTGAGTTTCTTTTTTCTACCTTCTGCTTTAACATACCTGAAATTTAATGAGAAAAAGCTGATTAAAGGTTTCTGGTATCAAATAAAACTTTATGGTAGATCTTTACTTTTATTTTGATTTATTTAAATCTTGATTTTTTGATTTATTTAAATCTTGAGCTGACAAACACAAGGCCACATTTCTAATGTAGAATAAATTCTCCAAATCAAGCAATCTGCAGAAAATTTCATGATTCAGAGTTAGAATACTAATTTCTGAGCACTGTGTAACAAGAGATGGAAATTCCTCCTGCTCAAATCAGCTTGCACTTACAGAGTCGCAGATGACATCTACCTGCTGTCCTCTTTTCATCTCAGGCCTGTCTGAACCAAAGTCCATTTAAGTTCCCCAGTTCAGCTCCAGAGATGTCAGAGGTTAAGAGAACCTCAGCAGTATACTCTCTACTATGCTTGACTTCACCTACTTTTGTGCTCCTCATCTCCCTGTGGCTTGGCCAAACAGCAAAACTCTGTCTCACCTCGACCTTTCCAGGACACTTGGAAAGCATACCTTTCTTGTGAGCAACTTTTACTAAAACAAGTCCGTGTGAATCTTGAGTGTCTGCCTTGCAAGCATCTCATAGTCTTGCTGAAAGACCTTTTCCAAACGTAGAAGAAAGAAGCTACAGGTACGATTAATTTTACCTAGCTTTTGAAAGGTAAAAAGCAAATTGATAATAATGTGCTACTTATAAGATTCCTCTGTGTCAATGGAAAAAAAATTACCTCTACAGGAAAATGCAGCTAATACATTTTGTATGTGTATCTTAATATGAGGTGAATCAAGGAATAATTCAGGTACTCAAATATAGGTTTGTAATGTAATTAATGGTGCTGTTAGATGTCTAAGACATTGGAAAAAGGAATAACTCTTAGATGCCAGAATCCAGGCCCTGGTTTTGTTTATCTATCTTTGCAAAATTCCTTGGAAGCTCCTGGACACAAGAGAGGATTTCCTCATTCTTTTAACCTGTCAATTTTGAATGGGCTGAGACCTATCAAGGTTAGCATGCTTTACTTTTCAGTGTTGTCACTACTTGCTGCAGTTTTGGTCTAAAATAACGCTAGAAAGACTCAACCAACATCCTTAGGTTGATAGCATGCTGAAGAAAATCCAGACAAATCCCAGTATTTCCATCCTCATCATTTCCACATAGAGAAACTCCCAAAAGGCTCAGAGGATAAATATGAAGTAATCTTTTTTATATATATAGAATAATAAGGAATAATGGAATAAATCAATTACTCGAACAAAATCTCTCTGGCTTGACAGCATATTTTTCAACTATAAAAAAAAAGAATGTGGGTTCTTCTTCAGAAAATAAACAAACCAACCCAAAACAAACTTTGAGAGATTTTGTTTCTTGTACTTGAAAGAAGTTAATGTAAAGAGAAAGTAGAAACTTTATAAGATGATACAAACAATTAGAAATTAAGAATCTTAAAGATTATCTAGTTCCAAACTCCTGCCATGGGCAGGGACACTTTCCACTAGACCAGGTTGCTCAAAGCCCCATCCAGCCTGGCCTTGAATACTTCTGGGGATGGTGCACAGCTTCTCTGGGCAACCTGTGTCAGTGTCTCACCCTCTACAGAGTAAAGAATTTCTTCCTAATGTCTAATCTAAATCTACTCTCTTTCAGTTTAAATCCATTCACTGTCATCCTGTCACTACCTATGCTTGTAAAAAGTCCCTCTCCAGATTTGTTGTAGGCTCCCTTTAGGTACTGGAAGACTGTTATAAGGTCTTCCTTGAGCCTTCTATTCTCCAGGCTGGACAAGCCCAGCTCTCCCCAGGTGGTGTCTTGTGAGAGCAGAGGAGAGGGAGAGAATCACCTCCTTCAACCTGCTGGCTATGCTCCTTTACATATAGCACAGGATACAGTAGTTTTCTTTGGAGGAAGTAGTATTTTGTGAAAAATGATTAAAAAAAACCCCAAACCATATTTTTTTGATTAAAACTTATTCAAAAGTTAAAATGCTACTTCTTTCAGTTTAGTTGAAAATTCCATTTACTATCTAGATGGGATTTTTGATGACTGAGCTATCTTCATAGTACTTCATGACATATTTCAGTCAAAAAGTAACATATTAGCACAGACCTACTATTTATAAAATTTAAGTTAACCTAGTTCATTTTGGATTAAACAGGCTGGGGAATACAGATGAACAGTATCGTCAGCAAAGAGACATTAATGAATGCCTAGTGGGCAGAAAGGAGGAACTGGTCTCTTAATCTGGATAATATGTGCCTGCACCTGAACTGCAGTCAGACCCTATGGGAAACATTGATTTGAATGAATACAGATATCCATCTGTACGTACTTCTGACCTGGTTACCTGAGAATTCCTTTATAGTCAAGAGAATGATTCTTTTCACCCTAAAATAGATAAGTAAAGTAGACTGTATAAATTGCATCCTGAAAGCTACCACTCTCTGTCAGTGGAAAAGAGAGTACAGGACGATGCATTCAAAGAGAGATGATGCTGTATATGTCTCCCATCTGCAGTTAGGAAGGATCAATCCAAGAGGATGTTACTCACTTCCTTGGAGTGACAACCAGAAGGCACTGACTTATTTACATCTTCTTAATAAAACTGGAAGACTGTGGTCAGCAATAGGCTAACAAAGCTAGAAAGAAAAGAGAGTTATAGTAATAGAAATGCCTTTATATTAATGGAGTCCAATACACAGAACATGGAGTGTCTGCTATGAAGACCAGCATAAGCAGTACAGTAGTGTACAACTGGGTCAAATTTTGAGACATAGAACCAATATAATAATGGTACATTAATGAGGATTCAAATGTTTGGTGGAAGCGGGGACAGGTGGCCTGGGAAGAATACAGGGATGCTGTCTGGGAAGCTAGGGACCAGGTGAGGAAGACTAAGGCCCAGTTAGAATTGAACTTGGCTAGGGATGTTAAGGATAATAAGAAGGGATTCTATAGGTACGTAGCGAGTAAAAGACAGACTAGGGACAACGTAGGCCCCCTTCAGGAGATATCTGGAGAACTGGCTACCCAGGATTTGGAGAAGGCTGAGGTTCTTAATGACTTCTTTGTCTCAGTCTTCACTGGCAAAATCTCTGACCGCACCACCCAAGTCTTGGAAGGCGAACGCAGGAACTGTGAGAATGAGGACCCTAGGCCCACTGTAGGAGAGGATCTGGTTCGAGACCATCTTAAAAACCTAAACATACACAAGTCCATGGGACCTGACAACATCCATCAGCAGGTCCTGAAGGAGCTGGCGAATGAAGTTGCTAAGCCACTGGCCATCATATTTGAAAAATCATGGCAGTCAGGTGAAGTTCCCGAAGACTGGAAAAAGGGGAATATAACCCCCATTTTCAAGAAGGGGAAAATGGATGACCCGAAGGATTACAGACCAGTCAGTCTCACCTCTGTGCCTGGCAAAATCTTGGAGCAGATTGTCCTGGAAGGCCTGCTAAGGCACATGAAAAACAAGGAGGTGGTTGGTGACAGCCAGCATGGCTTCACTAAAGGGAAATCCTGCCTGACCTATTTGGTGGCCTTCTAAGATGGGGCTACGAAACTGATGGACAGGGGCAGAGCAGTTGACGTCATCTACCTGGACTTGTGCAAAGCCTTTGACACTGTCCCACATGACATCCTTGTCTCCAAATTGGAGAGACATCAATTTGATGGATGGACCACTCGGTGGATAAAGAACTGGCTGGATGGCTGCACGCAAAGAGTTGTGGTCAATGGCTCGATGCCCGGCTGGAGACCGGTAATGAGTGGTGTCCCTCAGGGATCGGTGTTGGGGCCGGTCTTGTTCAACATCTTTGTCAGTGACATGGACAGTGGGATTGAGTGCGCCCTCAGCAACTTTGCTGATGACACCAAGCTGTGTGATTCGGTTGATACGCTGGAGGGAAGGAATGCCATCCAGAAGGACCTCAACACGCTTGTGAGGTTGTGATGCCAACCTGATGAAGTTTAACCATGCCAAGTGCAAGGTCCTACACCTGAGTCAGAGCAATCCCAGGCATGGCTACAGGTTGGGTAGAGAAGAGATTCAGAGCAGCCCTGCAGAGAAGGACTTGGGGGTGTTGGTTGATGAAAAAATGAACATGAGCCGGCAGTGTGCACTCACAGCCCAGAAAGCCAACCGTATCCTGGGCTGCATCAAGAGGAGTGTGACCAGCACGTTAAAGGAGGTGATCCTGCCCCTCTACTCTGCTCTCGGGAGACCTCACTTGGAGCATTGTGTGCAGTTCTGGTGTCCTCAACATCAAAAGGACATGGAACTGTTGGAACAAGTCCAGAGGAGGGCCATGAGGATGATCAGGGGACTGGAGCACTTCCCGTATGAAGAGAGGCTGAGAAAGTTGGGGCTGTTCAGCGTGGAGAAGAGAAGGCTGCGTGGAGACCTCATAGCAGCCTTCCAGTATCTGAAGGGGGGGCTATAGGGATGCTGGGGATGGACTATTCATCAAGGACTGTAGTGACAGGACAAGGGATAACGGGTTCAAACTTAAATGGGGGAAGTTTGGATTGGATATAAGGAAGAAATTCTTTACTGAGAGGGTGGTGAGGCACTGGAATGGGTTGGCAAGGGAGGCTGTGAATGCTCCATCCTTGGCGGTGTTCAAGGCCATGTTGGATGAGGCTTTGGGTGATATGGTTTAGTGTGGGGTGTCCCTGCCCATGGCAGGGGGGTTGGAACTAGATGATCTCAAGGTCCTTTCCAACCCTAACTATTCTATGATTCTATGATTCTATGACACCACAGCTAATGATTTTTAATTCTGTAGGGAGAGGTCTATGAATTGGGTGAGATGAATGGATTCAGCTCATAGTGAAAATCTCACCTATGAACTCTTTGTTAGTGACAAGGACTTATTTTTTTTCTCAATTTCCTTGTGTTAAAAGAGAGTTAGCATTCTGAATAGTTTTGTGGTTTGCATTAGAGCTGCAATTCTTGTTTTCTTTTTTCTGTTTTTTAAGTTACTTACTTGAGGGTAAAAAAAAGGAAAGTAGAAAATGGACATTGAAAAAGTCCAGTGGCAGTGTTTCAAACATTATTCCAGATTGAAGTTAAATCCAGGAAATAATTCTGAATAGCAGTCAGGAGAATTGAAAATGTCAACAATTTTCCTGCTTCTCAACGAAGACACACAAGGTATCATAGACACCAGTTATAAAAATCAACAAAACAAAGTTCCATCTTGCATTCTATGACCTAATAATATTTAAATTGTATATGTTTTACTTGGAATTCATTCTTTTTCTGACTTAAATGATATTCAAACTTGTACATCCTTCATCTGCAGGGAAATGCCCAGCAGCTAATGACTATGTATTCTAAAATGGCTTTCTCTCAATGTCAAGATAAATAGACAGCTATTGCATAATCAAGAAAGCATATTTATTTCACATTGCTTCAGGTAGTATACTTAGAAATATAATGCTTACATAGATGCCTCTATTTTGATTCTAGAAGAGTTTGCCCAGAATTTTTAAGATCAAATATTTCTCAATTGTTTATTAATGCTGTTAATAAAAGAAGCTGACAATTCATAATTTAGTTCACTAGAAATACAGAAAATCTCTAAATACCTTTTTGGGGTTCCTTGAAGTACTTGGAAAAACACAAGGGTTTAGGGGGGTGGTTTTTTGGTTTGGATTTGTTTATTAACTACTATTACTTTATGATATTTTTCCATTTAGCTCAACTCAAAACAAATGCCTATTTCCTTTCTTTTTTATTTTTAGCCACCCTGATAGAAATAAAACAAACATGCAAGGTGCATTTTCCCATATTTGCTCTCTATAATCAGAAGAATTTGAAAATTTGTGTTAATAAGCATAAATGGCTAAATTGTAAGTATATGCATATTTACAGAGAATTTCATAATTTCCCAGTCTGACTTTGTCTGAATTCAAACAAAGCAATAAACTTCCACATTTTTACCAATAAAACATTCAGGGAGGACTACAGTTCTGCTTCTGTTGGGCTGAAATGTTTTGGTTTGATATGTTATATCCTAATCTGTTATACGTAAAATATTCAAAACAAGATATTTGAAAAATGAAAAGGAAAAAAAAAATTGAAATTGTCAAAACAATATTTTTCATGTCTATTAAAATTTAGGGATTAATTCCACTTTTTTAGTCTAAAAAAAAATTCTGTCAGCAGAAGTCAATAGAAATATCTTCTACCTGCTTTTGTTCAGAGAGCATTTCTCAGTAGTGACACTAGGCATGGCAAAAAAAGACATGGTCTGTATCATCTGCTCTCTGCAGATAAGATCAGATACACTAAAGTCTTGTGACATTTTCAGAAGCAGCTGCCCATGACCCAGGGAAAGGTTCAATGTAGAATAGATTGACCTTCCAGAAAGCATTCGTAGGTAATTTGTGTTTCATTGTTTGTTTTTAAACATAATCAGGTACAAATCCCACAAGCTTTATTAAAATGTGACCAGAAAGAAATACTTGCTTGACATTGATAGTTACAAATGCCAAAATTCTACATAGGGTCTGTAGAATCAGGGGGAAAAAAAAAACAACCTTACAATAAAACTATCTTTTCAGTTCAGTGTGCCACTGTGTTAAGGTGTTTCAGAAACCAGACTCTTCCTGAGACAGTCCTACACATGTAGCTTTGCTTATAGCTCGCTATGGATCATCCTGTTGAGAACTGAGTTTCTCGGACCAGAAGAGCAGTTCTTTCAAACCACAGTGACTACATGTTTCAGGTTCCCTTCTGATTGGAAGAACAACCAGAGGCAACATATTTTCTCCAACCTGCTTTTCATGTCTGTCATCGCTTTCCAGGCTTTTGTGGCAATGTGCTGCAGTCTCACTTCCCTCTGCTAGATCAGGTTAATGCTCAAGCTCAGAATATGCCATAGAGTTCCCCTGTGACAGCTGAAGGTCTCCTGCACAATGGCAGCAGAGAATTTTTTTTGTCCTTCATCTATGCCTTTAAACATGGGAGTGAGAAGGAAATTTTCCAGGCTATTCATTTATAACAGGCAGAATGAGCTAGAAAAATGTCCTAGTTATTGCAAACCTGTGAGAAAAGAATATGGTTTGAATATGACTGAATAAAAATGAGGGCACACAAACTCAGTGAAGAGATGTTACGGTGCTTAGCAATAACGGTTACAGTCTCATTTTCTGACAAACTGGTATAGAATATAATCACAATGTGAGCTCCATAATTAAAGCAAAGATAGCAGTGACATTTTTATTGTATATTTCAACTGCTGAGTAAGTTCTCTTTTTTTTTCTTTTTTTTTTTTTTTTTTAAACTCATACAGAAACTACTCATTTTTGCAGGCAGGAACAACCCAGCTAGTGGAACTCTTAATTGCATGCAGTTCTGTGCCAAGAAAAACTCCAATCCAGCTCCAATCCAGTGAGTTTTTTTGTTAAGTAGCAATAGTGAAACTCAGAGGTTTGCTTTTGAAGTGTGAATGTTTAGCTACAAAAAATGCATCCTCCAAAACGCATTCATAAAATCAGACTCCTTTGATCTGAATGAAACTTGCATCGGTTTAATTTTTAGCCAAAATATGCTATATTCTATGCTCTTGCTGAAACAAAACTAAATGCCAATTTTTTATAATGGTGGAATCATAAAAGGAGAAAGAGTATGGAGACATCATTTAACCAGAAGTCAAAGTAAGAATAACTAAAAGTTAACCATCTGCTTACAGAAGAAGAAATATCCTTTGACAATTTTACTTATTTATTCCAATGCTTGCATTTCTAAATATTGAATTTAAACTTGTGCTCCATCATTAGTTCTTACTCTGCCTTCAGCAGACATGAAAAATATTTAGTTTGTTCCTTTTTGCAAAAGTGCTTTTGCTAACTTGAGGACTTTCAATATATTCTACACATTGCACTTCCAGACCACCAACCATAGTTCTTTTACTTGTTTTCCTCAGTCCACCTTGTCCAGATGACTATTTATGCAGTTTTCTCTCTTCTGGAATAATTTTATCTGGAAATAAAGGGGTTCTCTGCACAAACACATACTTCCTTTAAGATAAACACCACCCCATCCACGACCCCAGAGACAGTCAATACATTTGAAAGGCACAACTTGCTGCCAGGTATTGCAGATGAGGTATTTCACTTAGGAAGGAATGAAGAATGAAGAAGCACAAGCAAAGACAGGTTAAATGGCCTGCATGACATTATGTGGAAAAGAAGTAGCAAAAGTACAGAAAAGAAGCCTTGACTTCTAAATATCACAACTATGGTTCATGTAAAGTTTTCACTGACTGGTCACACTTAACTGAAATTTGATGAAGAGATCTCCAGGTTTTCTAAGCTCTAGTGGATTGGAAACATCCTGAAAATACCTTTTGTTCTCTTGTATTCTGACTTTATTTTACTGTCTTGCTCATATAATGGAATCACCTACAAGATAAAAAGTACAATGCATACAAATAAAAGTTGAGATTGTCAGCTCAGCTGATAGTGAAGATAAATTAATTACTCCACCAAAAAGTTTATCAAAGTTTTTTAGCTTCCAAAATAGGTTAAGTTTTTCCGTATGAGATTTCTTTTTTTGTTTCTGATATTTCAACTGGTTCTTATTTTATCTCAACTGGTTTTCTTTTCTTAAACCCCTTGAGAATACCCTCAATAAACGAATAAAACTGTCATGTGAACTGATTTACTGCACAGCAAGATCATGCTTTTAAAGATGTCTCTACTATAGGAAAATTAATTTCTCAAGCTACTTAACACAGTTCTAGTAAAAGCCTTCCACTCCAGGGAGTGCAATGAGCAACAGTACCTGTGCAGGCACAGTAGGAAGTTTATCAATCTGTGCCTTGTTTATTTTTTTCAGGGAACATCTTTGGGTTGGAGCATAGAAAACACAGATGCAAATTTATCTTTTTAGTTTTGTTTTTGTTTGGTTTTTTTAGTAAGTAAATAAGTTTCTCCCAAATATTTTGATTGACACTATGTCTGAAGTAGATGTTCCAAGCATTACATGGTCTTATGTTTTATATATACATGTATAATCTAAACTTAGGATCTTTATCTTTTTACCTAGACTTTCTATATCACACAATCCCACATGATAATCAGTGTCATAGATCCATAGAATCGTTAGAACCTCTGGAATTCAGTTAGTCCAAGATTCAAAGCAGGCACTACTATTCATCCCCAGATCAGAGCAGATGAGGTTATGAATAGCCATGGGAAGTTTCCAAGGGTGGAAACTCCATGGCATCCCTCAGTGACATGTACCAGTACCACACACCTGGTCTGATGAGAAGGGTTTTCCTTATGTCGAGTCTGAACATCCCAAGCCGCCAGTCATATCCCTTAATGTGCCACTTGCTATACAAAGTTTGGACTTTTTGTCTTTGTTATTGTCCATTAAGCAGTTGTAGAGTGCAGTTAATCAACTCTATGTCTTCACGAGAAAAGTTGTGAAATGGAGAAATAAGTCATAATTCAATACAAAGCACAATAAGAATTAAAATAATAAAAAAAAAAGGTTAAAACATCTGCCGTGCAAAGAATTATATCACAACTATCAGAAAGTCTGATTAATTACAATGATCCTCACGGAGTCATGCTGGCTCCTCTTGAACCTTCTATATTTTTCATCTGAGCAAACTGTCTCTTTTCATCAAAGATGCAGCCAGAAACCTCAGGAGATCAAGCCTCCTGCAGGACCTTTTCTAGTTAAATGGAACCAGCTTAAGTATGAACAATGGCAACTTCATAAATAGTTTGGGCAGCATACAGCTTTTACATAAATGTATCTTGCAATTAAGATCTGGACAGCTCAGGAGCTGTCATTTTCTGGTCCCACAGTCCAATTTTGTTATTATTTATTTTTTTCAATGTCAGTGAACATATGTTTTGGAAAAAGCCTGGGTCCTTCAGAAATGGGTTTATTGAGGGAAATACTGTAATCTATATGTGTGCAGTCAGGACCTTGTTACTGGAGAAAACTTAATAGCCTTAACTCTGTAAAATGTTTAAATCATAACTATCACATCAGTAGCCAGTAGCATCCACATTGCCACTGTTCTAATCACATCTTCTGCTCAGAGTTGTACCACAGATTAATCAGAGCAATCTTTCCACAGCTATTAACAGTCAGAAGAGATCTATTGCTGTTGGTTAGTGGGAAGCTTATCTCCAGACTGTCAAAAGCATGTTTTGCGTAATGATTTTAAAATATGGTCAATGTTTTTTTTCTCTATGTTAATCCTTATAAATTAATGAAGTATGTTTCCACTGCTGTTGAATTAGTGGTGCAATTTGCCTAATAAAATTTGTTTTCTGTCTTGGTTTTATGGACAAACTAATAAACTATAGTTTTCAAAAGCAGCTTGATATAGTAAGAGAAAAACATTTACAAGTTTCTACTTAGATTCTAGTTGAAAATAATATGGCAGAGATTATTTTTAGATTAAAGACCATATGTTAGACAATAGACATTTTGAAAAACACTGTGGTTTTCATAATTACATTCCGGTGTTATTTTCATATTCTGCCCTGCAAGTACAAGGTATTCATTTGTCAATTATGGGTGGGATGAAGGAATATAGACATACAAAATGTGCCAAAAAATACTAAGAGCTGTTAATCTGCTGTGATTTATTAAATTCTTGAACAGCTCTGATGTGCTTTCCTTTCCCTGTTCCTGAGACATAACAGAAAATTTCTTCTTGCTTAAGATTTTTGTGTATTTAATTTTTCCAGACAAACGTTGAGACAGAAAAAAAAAAAAAAAAAAAAAAAAAAAGAGAGAGAGAAGAAAAAGAAAGAAAAGGTGAAGAAAAAGTAATTGTCTTCTTTCTCACCAAAAAAAAAAAAAAAAAAAAAAAAATAATCCAGGAGTGTCGTGGTTTAAGCCAGTCGGCAAGTCAGCCATGCAGTTTCTACTCCCCCCCACCCCCGGAGGGACGGGGAGGAGAAATGAAAGAATGTAACTCCCACGGGCTGAGATAAAAACAGTCCAGTAACTAAGGTATAACACAAATCACTACTGTTACCACCAATAATAATAATGATAAGAGAAATAACAAGGGAAGAGAATACGATATCACCCACCGAAAATGAGCTCGACAGAGCAGAGAACGTGCCCTTCCGGGAAATTCCCAGTTACATCCCCCGGCATGATGTGCTGTGGTATGGAATAGCTCTTTGGCTAGTTTGGGTCAGGTGTTCTGTCCCTGTTTCCTCCCAGCTTCCCCTCCTCCTTGCCAGAGCATGAGACTCACAAAGCCCTCTGTCAGAGTAAATATTCTGACCAGTAACTGAAAATATCAGCTTTATCAGGATTATTCCCAGGCTGAAAGTCAAAACCACAGCGCTGCACCAGCTACTAAGAAGGAGAAAAACTGACTGCTGCTGCTGAACCCAGGACAAGGAGCTAAAAGAAGATTTTATTTTTTTAAAAAATTAATATCTCCTTATAAAAAGATTTACAAAGAAGAATTCTGTGTCTGCATGTGAGATTAAGTATTCTCAAGAAAGTGAATATAAAAAGTAAAATTTACTGCAAAGGATATTGTGGCTGAATCTTGACAGACTTTCACTGCTAGGTTCTCAGTTAGGCTCCTGAAAAAGTATTTAAACACATGAATGAAAGATTTTATATTTTTCATAGTGTAAACACAAGAAGTTTTCAGGTGCTAAATCAAAAAATTGTTAGGGTGGACCCAACACTAGGCATCTGCAAGTTAAGGACATTCTCTAAGTTCAGAGTCTTGTGTCTTTTCCTGGTCGATGGAGAGAAACAGTCTTCTATGAAGCAATTTATCACATTCAAAGATGAGCGCTTATAGTACGTAATATGAATCTTGGTGTAAAGCACATCACTGTCGACTCTACTCAAGTTTCTTAACCAGCTATCTTAGTTTAGCTTGGAGATGCTTAACTTGGAGATGCTTAAGGTCAGGCAAAATATATATACCCTCTTCAACGATTTTAAAACAGGAATATCTTTAAATCCTTTTGTAGTCTCCTAACATTTAAATGTATTTCTGTGGAATTCTTTATTGATTCAATTGTAGTTAGTCAACTCCTTAAGCTAGTTTTGTGGAATCATACAAGGTTATTTTTTTTTGTTTTAGGTAACCATATTTTAGCCAAGGAACTGGAACATTTTGATCTTTCTCTAAAGTTGCTTTAAAAAATTGGATTGACATCTCAAAATCACTGCAAAAATCTTAAAAAACCCTGAGAAAATAGTTTATCTTAGGTTGCACAAGATTTGGGGTTTTGCTTTTTTTTTTTTTTTTTTTTTGCCTTTTTTTTTTTTCCTAGTGGGGGACGAGGGGACATTCTGGATCATCTGACAGAATGAAAAGTTGCTTGGCAAAGAGAAATAAATTTAAAATAAGAATTTTCAGTTCAGTCAGAAAATGGACAACATAAGGACAATCTATGTGATCTTTTCTGACTGTTCATTCAGAATTTTGTGAAGATGAGAATTGAAATTTACCTTGAATTGGTTTGGTGATTTAAGATGCTTTCCTTAAGATACTAGTCACTGAAGGAAAAGACTAGTCTTTAGGCTAATGCAAGGATTAGGGGACCTATGTTGTTTATTCAAGCATGACTGTGTTCTCCAAAAATAATAGTATTTAAAGACATTTTATTAAGGTTATCAATAGAATTCTAAACTATTTTTAATTATATGGCAGTCAAATTTTTTTGCAATGCTGATAACAAGTCAGCTATGGTAATGTTAATAAGGTTTATGAATACTGTTTCTACACGTATAGGATTCATGGAGTGCTGAGATGTATACAAAGCAGATGTCTAAACCAGAATTTCTCTAAGACTAGAAAATCACAGCTCCATCATGGTTGACTTTATCAATAGCTTTTGAGCGGTGCTAATTGGCACAAAATGACACCCAAACTGCACCAATATGAAATTCAAACAACAGCATTTGCTTTGAAAAACACTCCTGTTTCAGGCAAGCTTATGTAATACTACATGCAAGATTGGTATGTGATGAAAGTACTCAAATATCAAGAAATAAGATCAATACAACACCAGTTACTAGAATTACGGGATTTTTTTTAGTACAGTGGGGTTAAAAGATTAGGTGTTTTTTCTGTAGATGGAGGTCTGTTTTCAGAAGCAATATTCAAGGGAAAGGTGTATCACCCCCCAACCGAAACTCAGGAAGGAACAAAAATGCATGGATTTTGGCAAGAACTGGGTCAGTTTCCAAAAGGTTGTGTGAGTATCTTTTACTGTTTCTTTCCTTTATGGTTTTTTTTTTTTTAATTTGTGAAGAGATATCTGACCCTTGTTGGAGTAAACTAGACTTACTATTATTATTAAATCTTTAAGGTAATAAATGTTATCCCCAATTTACCTAAAAAACATTGAGAACTCCTTTTCTTAGGGGTCAGTGAACTGTGAAACTCTTTATACAAGTGTGTCTGGAAATATTTGTGTCCTTTCATATACATTACCAAATTGTTATTTGGAAAGAAACAGGAAGCGAAAATAAAATAAGACCTGATAAGAGTTACATATATTATAACCACTAACAGTCTATTTAAAGATCTATATTTCTGGTTTTGGTTCCGTGTAGAGAAGGTAAGCTGAGATTTATTTTATGTTGTTCTTTTGAATCTCAGATCCATCAAGAAGATTTTCATTGATTTAATTTTCTTTGCACTTTACCACCACCAGCTCTATTGATAGAACAGCTGTGTATAGCTCCAAATAACTTCTGCTATAAAGCAAAAGAGCATACACATTTTACTCCATCTAAAGCTTCTCTCCCCAGTTATATTTTTCAAAAGGTAAACCTAGCTTCCATAAGGAAATCTTGGTGTCTTTAAGGGAAAATTCAAATTATCAGGCAGGGAATGAACAGCGGCTGGAATAAAGGAAGAGGTGACTCACTGAGACAGATAATATAGTGCTTCATTTTTGGATAAAATTGATCAAACAGTAAAAGATTCATTCCTGATTGTGAGTACAGTCATTGGACTCATTTAGTGTAAGATACTGATTATAATTTCCAAATTTCTTCAGGGTTTTCCTGCACCTGAATGTAACATAAAGACTGGAGGCACAGAAAGCGGGCTGGATTTCGCACTGCAGGTGTAGTAATCATATTTCTCAGCTTCACAAGAGCTCTGACTGAGGTTAGTGAAGCCCGGGTGGATTTACTAGTTCGAGGCTTACAAAATAATTTTGCTGTATTTTGTTGTGTGGACATGCACTACATAGCTTCCACTGCATATACAGACAGTCAGCTGAGGTGCCTTCATAATGAAGATACAAGAAAAGTAGCTCAGATACTTTTCCACAAAATTATTTCAATGTCATATCAGCAAGGCATAGGTTGCAATACGTGTAAATCCTATCCTTGGAAAAACAGTCCTTTTTCTGGGATGTTGTAGGATGTGATTATTACTGGGGGAAGATTCTTTGCTCTAAATCTAATGTCAGGTGCTCCTAGGTAGGTTAGATGTTCATAAGGACGCTCTTTTTATGTATTTGGTGATACTGGCATCCTGAATGTTTAACTCTAAGGCTTAAGCAGCAGAATACTGGAAATTTAATACTGGATTTCACACTGTAGAAATGCCCAAACACCTTTAAGAGCCACCACTATGTGACTTCAGAAATATGTACTTCTTGGTTTCCATGAAATATGCTCTCCTAATTCACAGACACACACCAGTAGGTGTTAAAATAAATGAACTGAGTTTCTGAAGTCCTAAGAACAGTGTATCATTTACTCAAATTAATGATAGCTCTTAGCCAGCCTTTGAAAAATAAGTGATTTAGGATCCTAAGCATGGATTTAATAGACTACTTTAAGCATCCACTAAAACAAAACAAAACAAAACAAAACAAAACAAAAACAATCAAACAAACAAACAAAACCCCAAAAAACAAACAAAAAAAAAAACACCAAAAAAACCTGTTCGTCAAAAATCTTTAGGATGCTATTATTTGTTGTCTGTGTCACCCAGATACCTCCCAATTTCACAAAATAACACATATTTCAGTACAAATTTCATCATGTCTTATATTTTGTACTGACAATACATTGCTAACTTGCTATTCATATGCTCATTCTTTTCTTTAATAATAAGAGTTCAGTTGTCAAATTGATGAACAATATTTTACTATGACTGAGAGAAATGCTATACAATGTGAATAGCAAATCATTGAAGCGAACTGCTCATATGCAAAGCCTAAATGAAAAAAAATGCATCTAATTACTCATTGTAATAATTAATTATAAGACTGACTTGGATGCATGATTGATTTGTGACTTGATCACACACAAGAAACCTTTAAATCATAGTACAGACATTCAAGTACTCAGATTCTGTATGACTATATAGATTAAACAGAGGTGAATACACAGAACATGAAAAAAACATCCAACATGTTATGTGTCAAATAGTTAAATGAACTCTATTTCTTTCTCACTGCCATCTATGAATAAAGGCAATTTGAGCCACCTATTTTTCTCAAAATGTTCTGTTTGGTGTGACTGGAGAAGAAAAGAGCAGAAATAAGTATCTTTCAACTATATGGCCAAACACATATTTTCTTTTTCCTCAAGCAAAAACAATAATAGGTATCACTCTTAGCATGAAAGTGATCATGCTAATGAGATGATGTCATGTTTGCTATAAGATTATTATTCCAAGGACTACGTTAATTCATTCAATAAGCCTCCTATGAACAGTGTGTGGCGGCCACCCTCTTGGTTAGTACAACAGTGATTTAACCAGGGGCAGCCAAAGCTAAGCACCTGATTTGTTTCTTTGTGACCTAGTGTTACACTGCTGGGGATGCAACAAGGCAAGTCTTATGTAGGTTGCCAGAGAGTGCTATCTGTAAGTAGAACTGGATGAACATAGTTTATCCATCTAGCAAGAACTTCTAATATTTTGAAAGAGAAATTTTCACTGTGCATCACAATTAATCAAAGACTAAAAAGGAAAAGGAAAAAAAGGGGGAAGAAAAAAATATTAAATCAACTAAAGGAGCTTTTATGTTAGTTTTTTTTTTTTTAATAGGTTTTTACCTCTTTTTGTATTTAACAAACTATAAAGGTATACTTACTCCTAAACAAATGAACATATTTAAATAAAAATACTGCAGGTTTCATTTTAGAAAATATATTGAAATATATTTTTCTCACAATTTCATTTCCATTTCCTCCAAAATGCCTCCAGAAAAAAAATTCAAGAATGTAAGAAACTGATTCCTTCTGAAAAGAGTCATAATTCAACAAAATTATTTCTTTAAAAATAAACTGCCTTGCTCTATCTGTAAAACACACTCTTCAATGATTTACTTATCTAAAAAAAATTTGGTGCTGAAAAATAATTAGATATTTTCTGAATCTCAGTTTCAGTATAGCAATCATGCAGGTAATCAATATCTTTTTCTACTTTCTCATCAATCTGTGTCCTGAGTACTTTGGTAGATATTACAGACAGGGAACTCTACCCCTTAAAATCTTAACAGCAGGACAAAAGAATTACGATGAAAAAATACCTGTGGTTGCAGGATATTTTGCTCATGTATGATTCCCACTTTAGCAATTCAAAAAAGGCAGGATACTTGCATGCCCATCAGTGTTTGGGATACAATAGAATTACTCTGTATTTGAATCAAAGTGAATGAGAATTAAATTGGACTCTTAGTCTTTATATTCAGGTATAAAAGTGCCAAGCCTACAGAATGTACAGTATGATTTGCTATTACTACTGAATAGTAATTTCTTTCAACACTCATACAGTGCATTTCTCCCAAGCTATTGGAGAGGAATTTTATTAAAAAGAAGGGAAAAAAAACCCAAGCCAAAAACCGTCTTCACCTCCCCACGTCTTCATTAGTGGTTAATGGAATTCATTCCATTGTGCCAATGTGTTAACTTTGCACTTTTCTTTCACAGTTTCCTGTGCTATTTTGTGTTTTCAGATTGCAAGGGATAGCAAAATCGTTCAGTCTTAAAGGAAAAGAGAGCTGGGCTTGTTCACCCTGGAGAAGAAAAGGCTCCAGGGACACCTTATAACAGCCTTCCGTTAACTAAAAGGGACCTACAACAAATCTGGAGAACGACTTTTTACAAAGGCATGTAGTGACAGGATGAGGGTGTATGGCTGTCCTGAGTTCAGCAGTATCAGTTATTTTTTCTCCTTCTTAGTAGCTGGTGCAGTGCTGTTTTTTTTACTTTTGGCCTGGGAACAGCACTGATAACACCGATGTTTTTAGTTACTGCTCAAATGTTTAGTCTGACCAGGGAGGAGGTGAAGAGGGGAGAAAGCAGAGACAGGACACCTGACCCAAACTAGCCAAAGAGGTATTCCATACCACAGCACGTCATGCCCAGGATGTAACTGAGAGTTACCCGGAAGGGCTAGTTCACTGCTCAGTCGGGTTGGGCATTATCAGTCGGCGGGTGGTGAGGTGTTGTATTCTCTTCCCTTGTTATTTCCTTATCATTATTATTATTGGTGGTAGCAGTAGTGATTTGTGTTATACCTTAGTTATTAAACTGCTCTTATCTCAACCTGTGGGAGTTGCATTCTTTCAATTCTCCTTCCCATCCTTCTGGGAGGGGGGGGGGGAAGAAAGAGGGTGGGCGAGTAGACTGTGTGGTTCTGATTTATGGCCTGGGCTTAAACCACGACAATGGCTTTAAGGTGAAAGAGGATAGATTTAGGTTAGACATTAGGAAAAAATTCTTCCCTGTGAGGGTGGTGAGGCGCTGGAACAGGTTGCCCAGAGAAGCTGAGGCTGCCCCATCCCTGGCAGTGTTCAAGCCCAGGTTGGATGGGGCTTGGAACAAAATGGTCCAGTGGAAGGTGTCCCAGCCTTTGGGATCAATGATTTTTAAGTTGTTTTCCAACCCAAACCAACCTAGAATTCTGTGATTCTATTATTCTGTGATAATTATCACAGGACAACGGTAGAAAAAGAAGACATCGTGTTCCACAGTACTGGCAGCAAGAGCAGATTACTTACCTGTTAAGAAGCAATTAGCAGTGGCTAGAGATGATCAGTAAGAAGGAAAATAAAATGAAAAAGTAAAAAGAAGATGTCAAAGGCTTTGCCAACTGAAAGAGTTTGAGAATCCTGTCCAATAAAAACAACTTCTGTGAGGCTTGAAGTTGCATGGAATCAGATCTGAGTTGCACGTGGAACATTATTTTAGTTCTATATGCCAGCTAAGTCTATAATCTATATAAAAATAAATATATATGCATGGATATAATTAAAAAAATCCCAACCCTTTTTATATTGGTTTGAAAACTATTTCTGGAAAATGTTTTACGTAAATGGATGATTAAATATTCTGATGGAACACAACAATTTAATGTAATATTTATTGACAAACAAAGGGACTATATTTAATCACCACATATATGTCAGTGTCTGAGAACCTCAACACAGTAAGCGAATCTCAATATAAGAACAAACTACCAAACCTAAACCAACAACAACAAGCTTCTCACTTGAAACAAAATGACATATTTATGAGATAGGAAAGGTAAAAGATTTTACCAAAATTAGTCCATAATTTTTCCTCTGAGTCATTTTCTGCGGTGATTTTTCTCTCTGAGTTCTGTTTTAGAATTTTTGCTCTGCCCATACTCCACAGCTTCTATTCTATTTGTTTAATTATGACTGTTTCTTGATTCCAGACAGAACAATAATACAAAATAATATTTCCCACTTGGCTGGAAATCAGAGTGAATCAAGCCATGGAAGAGTAGAGGTGTACCTGTGTGGATAGAGACTTTCAAGTTATATTTAATAGACTTCATCCTAAATTCTCAGCTGATAAGCAACACAGTACTGATTCACATCACCTGAGACTCTAACCCCAAAGCTGAAGAATAAGCAACCTTTTAAACTTTTGCACATTTATCGAAATTGAGTGTGTTATCATGAATTCAAAGCCTTCCAAAGTCAAATACATGTCAATATCTCTGAAAGTATATCATGCTCCGGAGGATGTCTGGAACCCCATTATTATGTTACCAATAAACAGAATCTTATTCCCTGTTACAAAAAAGTATTAGTGATCCTTGATGTGGAAGACATAAATCAAGGGCTTCCGACTGAAGACAATAAAACTGGTTTTTTCCATACCTTTTTGAACTGGAAAGAGGATAAGCCAGGACTTCTGGTTCTGGAACCTCTTTGCTTTTCAAAATAGCGATTATTTTAGAGGAAAGAAAAATCTCATTCCATGGGACAAGGGTAAAGCGACACGTTTTTGAGGTTCATTGCACAAAACAAACACTACTGGAAAAAGCCAGGCCACAAATACTGAAACATATACAACGATAAAAGAAGAGCATATAGATAAAGTGCAAGCAGCTGAAGACAGAAGTTATGGCCTGGTAAAAACCCCTCACTAAAATTAATATCTGTCCTTCATAATAGAGGGAGATAAAGATTACACCCATTTTGCAAGTATGAAGTGCTCTTTATTGGCTGTGTTTAACAAAAAGTTTCTTGTCCCAAGTATATACTTTAAAAATTAATTGTGCACACCCAGTTTCCTGTCCTGTTGCTATTACTGCATAATCATTTTATGAGGTACCTGTTTATTGTTAAATAGACACCTTACCGTAGGCTTTAGTGTAACGTGGTTATAGATTTTAATAGAAACTCTGAGAAGAATGTAAAACAAAGAAACAAAAAAACCCAATCCCCAGATTTTTTTTTTATTCCCCCTCTTTTTTATTCTTTTTCTTTTTTCTTTTTTTTTTTTTTTTTCCAGTAATCTCTTTTTTAGTAAAAAGAATCTACCTTCAAAGTGGAAGTCTATCAGGTTTGGCAGTTTGTAGCTAAAGGAGCAGAAGCAAAGGCTTTTGGGGAAGAAAATTAACTGATGAAAATTGCTATGGCAAAATGTATGCAGTAATAGCATAGAAGATGCATATTCTGGACTCTTTGTTGTGGCTCTATTAAATTTACTGTTTCAAATGCTTGAGAGAAGACAGGAGTTCCTCCATCCATGTTCAACAGGGTTCATTAGTTCTTGCACAAAAATACAAATTCGTTGTTATAGAGCTCCAGAGGGGAGCTGACTAAAAGCTAACCATCCATGTGGCTGGTTTATATGGCCAGTGTTCAACAAGTCCATATACACTCATGGTTGTAAAAGTGGTTGTATATATGGACATTTTGTGGGGAATTCAACTCCAAATTAAGAAACCTACATTAGATATCTGTGTGAAGAAGTTTTCCAAACTCCATCTACACTGATCTATATTAATCTCCCAGTTCATTTGCTGGCATACAGGACTGTAGCACATTAAAATGCCCTTTGGTTTCCCATGTAGCCTCCCATTATTCTGCAAGAAGGCATATAAATTTAATTTATGGACAGGACACTAGCAGTGGGACTCATCACCTGTTTTTATATCTCTGTGATGTAGATATCTATGAATGCCACACTTGCTATAGGGTGCTATTAAGATAATGTATCTTATATGTTTGCTCCCTTCAAGCTGACCATTTGTCTCTCTAATGGCTACTCAGGCAATGAATTTTTGTAGCTGACACTCACACTCATGAGTAAACAAATGCTTGCTAAGAGACAGTTTACTAACACTGACAGTTTATGTATAGTACATATATGTCATTTAGCCTTCCAATCCATGATATTGACCAGTCAATACTATTTCTCAATAGTACCTCAATAAGAACATAACCTTGACACCAGACCCAAGACAAGGAGTTTTATTCTTAGGTGGTATAAACGTTTGTCTTCACAGTTTTTTGGGTAGATGATAGAAGATGGTATCCTATGTATTCCAAATACTCCATATTCCAGATTCTTCATCTGCTTCCTCTAGGATGATTCTTGTTAAAAAAATGAAGTAAAAATTACTGAGCCACTTTAAAAGTAAAAATAAGAGATTAAAGAAAAGTCATAACATAATGTGAGAGGGTAAGTTCTAGAAAAAAAACTGTGCTTTGTTTCCTAACTGCACAAAGCACATTAAAATCATCATATTCCATGGCCATTAGGGATTTTGAGAAAAGCAGATTGTCCCCAGAATAGTAGAATAAATGAAGCCTAGTTTCCTATATTTGTTCTGCTTGAGATTAAGTTCTCTGATATCTAATAATGTTCAAATTTTGACTGATAACTTTTGTCACTGATGTTCATTTCTAAAGTTTCTTGGTTTTGATATTTTTTGGAGTCAAATAAAAAATCATGTATACAAAATACACAAGAGAACTCTGCTTCCATTAAACTTAACTAAAATTTAAATACTAGTTCAAAGCTACTGGAGAGGAAAGGTAGGGAGACAGACATACAAATGCAGATACACAGACGTCGAAATATCATTGCAAATGCCTTATTTCCTTAGGGAACCAGGCTCACATTGCAGATATGAGTCAGAGATCTTTTCCCTTCCTCTGATCAGATTTGCTCACATCTCTTCAATTTGTATGGTATTGCTGGCCACAGAAACAAAACACAGCTTTAGCTGAATTGAGAAGCACAAGCTAGTGCAAAGTTTAAATAAAGATATCTAATATTTCTGCGGGTCTTTTCTTGGAATGAGCTTGTGTGATGAATCCTATGAAGTATGTGTGCCTTGGCTGCCTAAAATCATCCTATTTCTCCCACCACAAATTTTCTAAACTTGTAGAATTAAATTTTCATTAATACTTTGTTCAGTTCCTTGCTGCAAACTTTTCACTGAAGAAGACCAAGATTTCCAATAGTATCTGGTTGTTTCAGATGAAGGAGAAGAGAAAGAAAGGAAGGGAGGGGTTAAGGAAAGAGTTGAAGCCGGGAAGGAGGAAGGAAAGAGTTGAAGCCGGGAAGGAGGAAGGAAGGAAGGAAGGAAGGAAGGAAGGAAGGAAGGAAGGAAGGAAGGAAGGAAGGAAGGAAGGAAGGAAGGAAGGAAGGAAGGAAGGAAGGAAGGAAGGAAGGAAGGAAGGAAGGAAGGAAGGAAGGAAGGAAGGAAGGAAGGAAGGAAGGAAGGAAGGAAGGAAGGAAGGAAGGAAGGAAGGAAGGAAGGAAGGAAGGAAGGAAGGAAGGAAGGAAGGAAGGAAATAAAGAAGGCAGGAAGGAAGAAAGGAAGGAAATAAACAAGGCAGGAAGGAAGAAAGGAAGGAAATAAAGAAGGCAGGAAGGAAGGAAAGAAGGAAGGAAGGAAAGAAGGCTATATATGAAGTATGTATTAACAATCAGTATTTCCTGTATTCTACAGGAAATTGCTAAAAGGGAAAAAAACAAACCAAACCAAACTAAACCAAACCAAAACAAAAAACCAACCCAGTAATGGAAAAGAACCATAATTTAGTGCATGTTGCTAGACTGAGCAAAAAGAAGAGGCTATGTTTAGTGTCACAGAATTCAGTGCTTACATGGAATTGGGTTCATTAAGGACCCAGTGAGTGATCCACAGCCTGTGTGCTACAGGAGGTTAGAATGGAGATTAAAGTGACCTTTCCTAGCCTTAAATTCTATGAGTCCAGGTCTGAACCCAGGGTCTCAATGGAAACTAAGTGACTGTATGGAGTCTTTGGGGTAAGCTAACCTATGGTTGATGGATGGTATTACTTCTTTATTTCCATAGAGTCTCCCACCACATTACTCACACAAAACAACTTTCTCGCTAGTGACATTCAAAACTTTTACAGACAAAGGACCAGTGTGTATACATAAACAAAAGTACCTCCAAGCTGGAAATAAGAAAAAGACTTGAAACTACTGGGGGATACACTTTCTGCAGCAACTTTTGAAACAAAATATTGAGACAGGAATGTATTTGAAGGTTGAAGTTCATTTGGTCATGGACAAAACACTACAATAGTAGGGAACTGGACTAAGCAGATGGGAAGATTTGTTCAAGCTTTGTTGCTTATGTTCCTAAATCCTTGGAAATGACAGTATAGATTTTCCAGTGTCACCTAATGACTATGACCCAGGAAACTTTTCTGTGTCCAAGGTGAGTTGAATTCTGCATGAGCAAGCACTGTCTTAACACCTTAATATCAAAACTCATGGTGAAAGAAAGAAAGCTGCATGAGTTTTTTCGAAAAGCAAATACTGCCTTCAGACATTGTGTCCCTTTCCCTTCCTACCTTCTCTGCTTGCTGTCTTCATGGCCCTTTACTTGCATGGCAAACACTCACTGACCTAGGTACATCAGCCTCAATTTCTGCACTTAATAGATTTCTGCACTTTCACACTGAGGTGGAGAGAAAGAGAGAATGTTGGCATAGAGAGGGTTAATCCTTAAAGACTACAAGAGGGAAAAAAAATCTGTGTAGAGTGGGAAATTAGTCAGCAGAGGCCTGACAAAGTGCTTCCTACACATGCTGTTCTGTCAGGCTGCACAGCTTCTTCTGCTTCAGAGGTAATTACATAGATTTTCTGTCTTGTACTTGCGAAAACACAGCACAGCACTCCGCCACTGCTTGTAGCTCAGTGCTTCAGGGCTCCAGCTGCATGGGGCTGGAAAATGTTTACACAATTTCTTTTAAGATTTTAAAACCACAATAAGAGATGTGGCTAGCTCTTCATCTGAGAGGGGAAATGAAGAGTCCACTGTGAAGCTGGACTTAAGTGGTGGGAAGACTTTCTTGTAATTTTATCTTATAAATGTAATTTTATCTATAAGCGTATCCAAGGAAATGGCTTCTGCCATACAGCAAATCTTTCTTTTTTTTTTCCTGAATGTTTTAACTAGAGAGGAACTTAAAACAATTCAGACATTGATCTGGAGTTCAAATTCTTATTGTTTTGGATCCAGAATCCTGATTTTTAACTCATTGATAATTTTACTAAGTGGTTTTCTGGGTCCCATTGAGAAATATGTCCAATTTTTTTGATTTGACAAATATGTAAATATACATATGCAATATATGGACAATGTATTTGTCAGCAAAAATAAAGCGTGAATATGTATATTCCCCCCATATTACTTTGATGTGTTTGAATAATTGCTTGGTTAACATAGTACTGAAATGGATATTTTAAAACATACATAAATTCAAATATCAGTATTCAAACCAATACTTAACGTGTGCACCGTAGAGGCATAGAATTGTAGAATAGTTTGGGTTAGAAGGACCTTCATAGGTCTTCTAGTCCAACCCCTTTGCAGTGAGCAGGGACGTCTTGAACTAAGTTGAACCTTTGATTAGGTTTTTTGAAAAATTGAATGTGGCAATGGAGACCTGGTTCATTTTTTAAGCATTTTTTCAATAAAAGCTGGGCATCTTTACTATGAACACAGCAGCAGATTATCAGTTTTTGTCTGCATTGATACTTATACTTGATTTTCAACCCTAGAGGAAGGGATATATAACAAGGTGCACTGCAAAAGCCTGAAATAATGAAACCATCATATTTGATTCGGGTAGGAGCTTGGTTTTATATTTCAGCACTCAGAATGTTTTCTTCCTTTTTGAACTTCTATCATGTTTTTCTTCATCACTATCATGACTTATGTACCCATCTTATACTCCATCAATCTGTCATCTCCAAAAAATCCCAGTTCCTTTTCCTTGGTGGCAGATATTTGGCTCCTAAAAAATTTCTCCTCCCATTGTGACCTTGCTACAGGCTGGGATACGAAGTGAAGGGAAAAGAAAAGGAAAAGCAAAAAAAAGGAAAAACGTTAAAGGAGAAAGAGAAACACTACTAAAGGAGAAAGGTGAGGTCAGACTTCAGTCCTTTAGAAAATGTCAGCTGATTTAAACAGGAACAGTGTGAGGCACAAGGGAGGATCAAAGCTAGGTTTAATCATTTTATTACAGGACGGGGCTTTTTTTAAGGGTCTGGTATTTTCAGGAGCTATTTCTCACCTTTTTTTCAGGTACACAGATTTTTTTTGTGTGGGCAGAAGGTGAGAAGCTGACAGCATACTTCAGTGCTGGAAAATAGAAAAGATTTTCTTTAAAGCAGTCACTAAGAATTTATGCTGTGTTTAGATAATCTCAATTAAGTTGTATACTAGATAATTCCAATGAGGAAATGTGCTTATTTTATTGTGTAGAAATAAAAGCAACTCTACTACGTTAAAAGAATTTGCATTCTGACTGGTTAGTAATAAATCCCTTTAAACTGAAATAAAGGATTTATTTTTGCTAGTTTTAATGAAACACATTTTTTTGCCAGATTGGACACTTAGATATATAACATAAGAAATTATACAAGTGCAGGGAGAGAAAAATAAGAAAATTAAGATATACCCTCTTTCACGATGCATGGAGATAAAAAGTGTACATGAAACTAGTTGCTACAACAGCTGAGGCAAACATGGTTCATAATAAATAATACAGACATCTATGTCAGGAGGATGTTTTATGTCAATAACTACAAAAAGTAGAAAAGGATAGTCAAAAAGGTGTTTAATTGAAAAACAGTCTTTATCACTATATAAAATATGGCAAATTTCAGGGTACAGCACTCTTAGAGTTCAACTTCCTTTTACCTAAAAAAAAAAAAGTACTAAAAAATCTGTGGGCATAGCTCCTTTAAGAGCCCATAGAAAAGGTAAGTAGCCAACACAGAGTCAGAGGGGAAGCAGCTTCAAGCAAAATTTATTTTGTCTCCTCTCTTTGTGAGTTTAGGCCTAGACTGGGTTGTGCTTTGTTTGAAGTTTTGTGTTAGAGGATATTGGACATGTGCTGTTACTCCTTGTCATTAAGGTTAGTTTTTATTGCTAGAGTGTAAACCTGCTCTCTCTGTTCTGCAGGCCATTTATATCTACATAGTCCTTTGGTTTCATCATTTTGCTTTCATCAGGAAGGTATTCAAAACGCTATCTGAGCAATGCATATTTGTTTGCTGAAAGTATATTGTCACACAATGTTAGTTTAGAAGTCATCATTTCAACCACCACTGGCAAAATAAAATGCACTTCTTTCTTGAGTGAGGTTTAATAATTTCTATCATGAATTTTGGACAGGAAGTAGAATGCTGAGGCTGTGAAAATGCTCTCTGCTGTATCACAGAGCATGCACAGTGATCTATTTTCGTACAAGGTTTGATAGTTTCTCTTCATGAAAGACAGTATAGCAGACATTAGATTTTATTCACAAAATCAACTAGGTTTTATTTATAATTTTCTTTTAACAGGACTTTCACATTTGACTGGTTTTGAGCTCTTGAAAAATAAAAATTAGTTTAAGCATCATCTCAATGCAGCTCTTAGAATACAATTTACAACACTCAAACCATCAACACAGCTGTCATTAATTGGCTCCCTTGCCATAGGTCAGAAGTGCAAAGATTGTAAAGACCAGGATTCTCTTGGAAGATTTATAATCTGAGGTAAAAAGACCCTCCCTTCTAGCAGTCAAAAAAAATATTTATTTTTTTTTTAATAATGAAGTTATCCAAAAACATAATTAACTATTGCCTGGGGGCTTGTTTAGTTGTTTGCTTTTGAGAAAGAGTAAAAAAAATTCTTGGATTAGGAAACAGGACAAGATTCACCCTACAAGTAGTACTATCTCATCCTTTGTTCTCCCAGATACTCATTTTTGACTCAACATTGTAGGGTGCTGAGGCACTCTTGGGATGTGCTGAGCATTATTATTATTATTAATTATTATTATTATTATTGTTCTTATTTTCATTATCATCATTATTTTATTATTGTTGCTTTTTCTTAAATAAAATTCATGTGTTTTACCAAAAAATAAGCCTAGCTTTTATCATTTGAAACATGCAAGGCAAATACAAAACCAGAAGGCAACTGGTTGCATAGCAAGGTGACAAGTCTCGTCAAAGATGACACATTTGATCATTACAGAAGTGGGAAAGCACTGAAGTTCCTAGTCCATTGTTCTAACCACTGAATCTAGTTGCCCACACTCTTCTCTTTCTAGCCATATGTTACAGAAGAAAAATAATAACTTCAAAATGGGAAAGAGAAGAACTAAACTCATAGAAAAATATTGGCTTTTCACACTACTTATACAAGCATCGCTGAGGAGGAGTAGGTTTTTTATTTTATTTTTTTGTTAACTGGTTGACAGTATCCATTTAAAAGACAGAATTCTATTGGGATACCTTGAACAACACCATCTAAGACAGAAGAAAATGTGACACAAAGCTGTTATTTAAAGATCCATAGAAAAATATAGGAGGCTTTTTTCATTTGCTTTGGTTTATTTTTCTGCTAAGATTGCATGCACTATTACTTCCACTTGTTACTAAGAAGAAGTAAAAAAGGTAACTCATATCTAAAGAAACATTGATTTCAGTATATATTTTCAATTCAAATAAACAGTCTACCTTCAACAATGAAATTTATAAATTAAATAAAAATGGCAGGATTCTTTTCTTCTTTACTTTCTTTCTTTTATTTATATAACCACGATCAGACAAACTATAATGCTATCTAAACAACTATGAGCATTAAGAAACAAACATAGATCAATAGCTATAATTTGACACACATACACTGTTCACTGTGAAAACATCAATAGTACAAAAGCTTCATGGGCATAGCTGGGAAAAATCTGTTCAGTAGGTGGTGTTGGCAGAAGATTAAATAACCACATGTCAGAAAGAAGAAAAAAAAATTCAGTGAAACTGAGAGCATACTGGAGATGTGCAAGTACTCTGAGCTAAACTGTTAGGATTAATAATAAGAAATTATCTTTGTCTTCCAGTCATTTAATTATTTCATGAACAAATATTTTGGATTGTATCTTTTATATTCAAATATATACTGTCTTTCCTATCTGCCAAAAGAAAGACACGAAAACAAGAAATCACTTGCATGTTGGATGACAGTATCTTGAGTTGCTATATACTGTTTCATAAACAGTGCTATAGGTGACTATTCATCTCATCCTGATCCCTAACACTCTGGTGGAGTCATGAGAGAGAGATACAGCAAATAATTATTTGCCAGGAATAAAATAAACATACAATTTATTCAAAAAAGCTAACAGAAAATAGAGTCAGTACTATATGACCTTGTCCAGTGTGTGTACAGTGAAATCTCCTGTTGAATCTTATGTCATTGCTCTGAGATATGCACTTATTTACATTCTTAAAAGCTCCTAGGATCTGACTTTCAATGCCTCAGCTGCCAATTATTCATGAAATTATTTTACTGTACCGACTGATTTATAAGACAAAATGAAGCTGGAAATTATCCTAAACACCACAGGAAAGTCTTTAATATCTGTTAACCAAGTAATTCCATTCTTTTGACCATTGTGCCTACTTCATAAAGCATTACTCACTGATTCGTTTTGCAAAACATTTTTTATTCTTTCTCTTTTAGATAAACTTAACTTCTGTTGTTTGTTCTTCAGGTGATAAAAATTGTAGTTCTTTTTAGTTTCAGTTAAAGTTTTGAATTATAAACACTTAGAAAACTGGCTATATCCCATCTCTCTCTCTGTCAAAAATCTCAAAATCCCCAAAAAATACAAAACAAGTTAAAATCTCACTTTACACTGAAGAGATTGTATGGTAGAAGTCTTTCTAACTGATCTGATATTGTCAACAAAGGAAAATAAATTAAAAAAAAAAGGAAAATTGTTTTGAAGTATGAAGTATGCATCTCACAAAAGGGTATTTCCATATTCCTTCTGCCTGATGGTTATATACGACAAATGCATACTTCCTGCATAAATTACACTCTTAAAAGGTAGTTTGCATGTGCTTGTGCACCTACTAAGATTTCTGAATATGCACATCTATCTTGTGTTTGCTACCATGGTGCCAATTCTTCATTTTATGATCATAAAAGTAATGAAATTTTGTTGGTGGTCTTTACATTTTTAAAAACACATACTGTGATTGGATTATATGCAAATTCAATTTTAACTAAACCAACCAACCAACCACCCAAACAATGGTTCCAAGCTGGTTAGGAAGAAGAATTTTGGATCCTGAGTCTTAATTTAAAAAGATATTTTTTATTAATATTATTATTTTAACAGTGTTTTTTTGAAATTCTTTTACTGAAGTTGTTACAATTTTAGCAAGATCTGTAGTTTAGCAATATAGAAATTTGGGAATAGATTAATCTGTCCAGTTTAACTTGCTTAACCAAAGTGCTGAAATCTGGAGCTTAGTTATTCTAGAGTCTTTGAGATTAATGTTAAGATTTAGGTATCTGAGCAGGTCTATTCATCACCACAGAACTTGATTACCTTCTAAAGTACACAAGGGAAATAGTCAGATTGATAAGGCTCTTAGTATCAATGCCTATTCCTGATATATACATTGCAGATAACATTTATTGTGTTAGTTCAATTCAGTTCTACCTAATTTTAAATTTCCCAATACTGTGGAGCCTACGCAACCCAATTTTTAAACTTGTATTTTCTGTTCCCTATGTGTCTTGGTGGTCTGGTCAATGTTCCAGCTGCTAAAGTTCTGAGATACAGCTCTTTCACCTTTAGCTGAGCAGCTCCCCAAGTCGTTAAAAAGCCGTATGCAGTCTAAGTTCCAACCGTCATGAAGGTGACATCTGAAACCAATAAGGATCTCTTTGCTGATATACCCTAGAGGCAGTGTATTGGCCTGTCCCTGTGGATTTCTTATATTAGGTCCAAGAAAGTCAAGGTTTACTGACCTGCAGAGAATGCTGCACTTCTCTGTTCCTTTGTGGTTTTACCAAATGGTGATGGCTCAAGTGGATAGCTTACTTTAAATGACAAAAGAATGGTGGTTTTGAGTCAGCTGGTCCAATTTTAAGCTATACAAGATTTCCTTTCTGCTGTGAAATACCCACATAATCTTCAAGTACATGGAAATAGAAAACTAAGAGCATTCAGAATACACTGAGGACTGAATACAGTCTGACTCCTGAGAGAATTCAGCATGAGAAAGACAGTTTAAAAGATTCAAGGCTACAGTTAGAATGTTGAAGGCATCCACCCGAACATACAAGACAAATAGTGCACCATGGCATGCACAAACATTTCTCCTCTTCTAAAGCCACAGTTCTCATACTTCTTAGGATATGGTTTGACTTTCCAAAGGCTTTATTCAGCAATCATCTGGCCCTAAGATGTTTTTTTCTTATTTTTTTTCTTCCTTTTTTTTTTTTTTTCCTTAATTCTACAAAAAGTTCATGAAATAATAGCAAGGCTGTATTATGGCTCATGTGAGGGACTGATATGAGTGTCTGATATGGCAAGGTCAAGGGTCTGTCTTGTGTTTCTGACTTTCTGACTTGTGGAACATATGTGAAACTACTAATGGTGCAAGGCATGCTGGAATAGAGACTTTAACTCTCATGCAAATGGAGAAAGGAAACAAGGTACAGTCTCAAACCTCCTGCCTGCAGACATGAACTGTCGCTAGAACTATAACAGGATTTCACCCCAAAGGAAAACCATAAGCTTCCTCCTAAATAAAGACCCTGTTAACAAACTAACATGAGGATAATTAAGGAACAAGGAGCAAAACTAAGACTTAAATTATTTGACAATTTAAATGCATTCCCACAGAGTTACTTCATTAATATTCTTAATGCAAGTATAAGGATATCATAGAGTCAAAACCACATTCTCTTTCCGTCTCTTTCAGCAAATGGTTACTACACACTGATAGCAGAGTAAAAGATGTCTGTGTTAACCTGGTCATTGTCTGGTGTCAAAGGGCATTAGTACGTTAGCCTCCAGATTTGAGATATTTTATAGCTCTAAAGAATCTTGTCCAATTGATTATTCCAGTTTTGATTATGTCTGAATATTTTTAATACACTGAGAAATGTCTTCAAATGTGGCTAACAATGCACTTTATTTTTTTCATTTTCTTTATTGTTTGTTTTTTGGTTTTTTTTTTTTTTTTTTTTTTTTTTTGATTTGGGTTGGGGTTTGGGGTTTTTTTGGTCTTTTTTCTTATGTTGAACTGCTGCTTTACATTTTAATAATGTAATAAAAATTTCCAAGGTCCATGGATTTACCCAATTTTTCAATATTTTTACTGAACTTTGTAAAATATCATGGAACAGGACTGAGGTATCTGACAGGAGAAGGTGTGGCAAAAACAATGTGTGTGATTATTTAAACAAGAACTATAACATAACACACACAAGGTTAATGACATATTAAGGTTAAGGGAAAAGGAAAAATTACAGTTGAAAGAGTTAACTAAACTCTGATATTCTGCAATTTTTATTTCCTCAAATGTTTTTCCTAAAAATAAAATAATTTAAAGTTTTGGGAGCTTTTTATGTATGTATGTATATTATGCATGTAACTAAACACATGAAATGATAATTTGAAAAAAGCTTAAGGGAGTTCCCCACCTAACTCTATTAATAGAGTTTCCTTAGAGTTATTAATAGAGCTTAATTGAGTGTCTTTTAAAATCCTAGCAACAAATAAAAACTACAATGAATTTTTCCATCACTCTTTCTAGTTAGTGCTGGTTTTGCTAATTTTATTTTCAGCTATTTTATTTTCCTGTGATTAAACATTATTTCATTTTTCTGCATTTCGTACAAACAACAGATAGCATAAAACTTAATTTTTTATTCACTGTTCTTTTTAAGAAGCTCAATATTGTTCTTCCTAATTTGCTTTTTTCATCTTTCTACTTATTGTCATACATGGGCTCTTTCATGCATCTTCATACTACCAAGAGTCTTTGTCCTTTCACATCTAACTTCAAAAATGTTAGATGTGAGCTTTATACTGTTCATATTTCATTGCTGATATTGTTTTCATTATTTTTGAAATTATGGTATTGTTATGTAAGCACTTTGATTTCTTTACAAGTGTCTTTCATCCTCCCAAAGCTTTACTCTTTTTTTTTTTCTTTTTTCTTACTCTAGTCTGTTTTACCTCTAGAGAATGTATAGGATATTGTAAATATTAATGGCAAATAGGATTTTTTTTTTTAAAATTGGCCACAGCTTGCTCAAAGCCAAAATAATCTACATATTCATGTCCATTTTGATTTTCCTGGAGTCTCCCAGGCACATTGTAAACTGACTTGCATTCCTGATGTTGAATTTAACATGTTTGAGCTTAATACTTTAGAGACTTTTTTTTTTTCTGTTGGGTTTTTTTGGTGGTTTGCTATGTTTTTCTCTTCCCCAGGTTTAGCCTTGTTAAAATAACCTGTAATACTAGCAAGGTCAGGGAAAAGTGTCAGTTATTTGTTCTGTAGGTGCTGGACAGGCAAGCTGAAACTCCCTAGAGGCTCTTCTAACTTGTCTAACCAGGTTTTCAGAAACAAATAGACTTTATTTTTTCTCCTCATAAATCTGCAGGCCTTGTGGTTCATGGCATTCTGACCCTTTGCCAGCTAGCAGCTACTTGGATGAATAAGCTACACTTAGGATTTGTGGGCTCTTTTTCCCCTTCTGTATTGTGTATGTTTTTAATGAGAAACGTATTTGCTTTTCAGAGCTATGTGTCTGTGACTCTTTAAACAAGAGAAAGAAGGGTATGACATAACCTGTGTGGTTTCTTTTCTGTGCTTCCTACACAGCTTTGTTTGAACCTGGTACAGTAGTACAGATGTCCTCCATTTCCATTTTAAAAGCCAACAGAAATGATCAAGCTCTATTACCGGTCTGTTTCTTGTTGGCCATATACAAGGAGTGTTCAGCATTCATCTTAGCTACTGAAGGAGAAAGAGTACACTTAATGGGACAGGTTCCCTGATGGCTTTTCCTCCTAGTCCTGTCTCCTTCTTCTTTATATATTTTCCTTAGTTAAATTGAGATTTTAAAGTAAATTCCAGCAACATAGTTTTTACTGTGTTCCTGCAGTTCTTCCTTCTCTTGCCATCTTCCTTTCCATGACCAGTCTTTGGATTTTCTTCCAATAATAATTCATTACCAAATGTTTTAGTTTCAGAGGGAAACTCTTCCACCAAAGTAGCAATATGGAAATCTTTTTTGGCTTCTACTGCAAAATTAATCTCCAATAAATTATTCTTTCTTCAGTCCCATCCTTCTGTGGTTTTCCCCATCATTCTCACTAAAGATAATTGAACCCTCCTCACAGTCCTTTCCCAGCCATTCTTTGCAGATTTTTGTGGGACTGCCTTTCTCATGCAATGTTGCTCATTGCCAGGTGATGCCTGAAATCAAAAGACTCGGTTCTAATCTAGCTTTTTGATATAGTTACATTACCCTGGAATATACCATGCATTTAGGGGAAGTGTTAGGGTTAAATTAACTAGGCCAGACTTCCTGCTGGAGACAATGTCTGGTGTTTGGTTTTTCATGCTATCATGAGGAAAGAAAACTGGAAAGAAAGATGCGTACTTTCTCTGCAAAGCTTTGTTTTCAGAAGTAGGTATTGATTCCCTGTAATGGTCACTGCAATCTGAGATGCCATGAATAAAAGTTTATATGATGTATCAAAAAATATTTGGAAATAGAATTAATTTAAAAAAAAAATATTCCTAAATTACTTAAGCTAGTAAAAGAAAGAATCCCTGATGGACACTGTAGCTTCCAGACCTTGGTGTTATACTCATCTCAAACACAGAGTTTAAAATGATGTTTGAAAAAGAGTTAATCACTCTTTGTTTCACTATTTCTTATTCTAACAAAGTTTGTTGGCATTTACAGTATCAGTGCTGTGGGGCTTAAGAATGAGCTATGATATGTTAACTAGATGAAGCTAAGAAGGTTAGAAGAAAAATAACAGAAACAGTGTGCATGACTTTCTGGCAAAGAACGGCCATGTACCCAGATCAGCAAGTGCCTACGTGAAGTTGGACATGAACCAAGGGACACCAAAAAGTGAAGGAGGATGGGAGCAAGGCACTGGGATTGAGAATCCCAGCAAGATAAGAAGGAGCTGGTATGGCATATGGTTTAAGTACCCTAAATAAATTAGGTTGTTGGCTTGCGAAACAGACAAATACTACTATGCTTGCACTAAGTGGACTCTTAACGAATGTTGATAGTGTTCGTCATGCCACCTTGCAAAATAGGGCAGCAATCGACTTTATTGTTGACACAAGGGCATGGTTGCACTGAATTTGAGGGGATGTGCTACATGAATTTATCAGATCACTCAGAATCAATTTACAAGAGTATACAACAATTGAAAAAGAGGGTCAAACGGCTAACGAAATATGATGGATTGGATTGGTTAACAATTTCATCTTTAAATGTCATTGGGTGTGTAAAACTTAGGATTAGTTGGGGTTTTACATTTTTATGTATAACTTTACATTACTCAGTCCCTGAATAGAAAAATATTCTTTGTGACAGTGAGCTAGAGATTCATCCCAAATATTTTTACCTATCTAAATTCTGATTTAACCTAATCATCTAAACACTGCTTATAATTAGTGAAGCATGTTCAGAAATCCTGTGTTGGACTTCATCTGAGAACATAAAAATCACCATTCGCAAGTAGCTGTCTCTTCCTGGTGTTTAAGGAACAATCGTAGGAGGCTAATTAAGACTGGAATTTAGTTGTTAAGAGGCTAACAGATAAATGATTCCTATCTTGTGTCACCGATCTAAAGTCTTCTAAAATTTGTGGAAATATACTCATTGTCCATAGCAGGTTTCTGGCCAGTCCTTTTACCAGACCAATTATTTCACGAGTCTAAGTTAAAATAAAGAAGAGTTTTGAATGACAGAATGTAAAATCATACGTAGACAATTTGAGTCACTGGACTAAGGAAGTTGCTATCATTTTGATAAGCTGCAAATTTATTTGAAAAACCCTTGGATATTAAAAGTAAGTAAGAATATTGTATTTCTCTGTTAGATATATAGATAGCATTAATATGTCTATCTATATCTACATCTCTATTTATCCACACATTTTAAGGAAAGAAAGATCACAGATTCATTCAATAATATCTAGCAAGTGAAGTACGCAAAAGCTTCAAGTTAGCAACAACACAAAATACCACTGTTCCGAATTTTAAATAGCAGCCATTTGAACATGCATTACTCCAGAAAGGTAAATTTGAAAAGAACATTCTTTTCAAAACAACTTCATTATTTTTAACTTTGGCATAGGAAAATACAAATTTAGGAAGCTAGGAGTTGCATTTCATGAATAAATAAAAAAACAAAACAGATGCAATGCCCTGTAAAAATTGTTAGGATCATACTTGCTTCCAAAGTTCCATATCTGGAAGTAACCAAGCACCCATATGATGACTGTGCAGTAGCTTATGAGAAGTGAGCTTGTCTTTTTCAGTTCATTGTCAAAATGGTAATTCTCCATAACACTGATGAAAATATCATGACTGGCAGTGATTGACAGTCTTTACTGATTTAGTAGCAAAAGCATAGGCAATGCTGATTGAACTAACAAATCACACCAAGAAGTGTGGAAAAGAGTCATGGTGCAGTTGCTGGAAGCAACACACTGCCTGTCTTATGGATAAATTGGGAAGTTTGGGTACTGGTAACGAAAAAATGCAGTTATACAAAAAACTCCAGGATAATGGATTGATTAGAAAAGAGGTTTATATTCTGGCAAAGGTCCCTTTTTAACTGAAGGAGAAAAAAAGCTTGTAGGTATTCTGGAGCAATTTATAAAATTAGATAATTTTTCATCATAACGAATTATAATACACTGAAATGGCTCAATCAGATCCATATGAACACATATATGGAAATGTCTTGCTGTTCTATTGCTATGCTTTGGTGACACAGCCTTCAGAGTCTTAAGGTGATGCTTAGCTTCCCACCATTAGTACTCCCATAATGTATGCTTTCAGATACGTTGTAGAATGGCGGTCATCAGACTAAATGTGTGTATATATTAAACTGGTTATCTAGACTGGTTTTAATATCAGTGGAGTGAAACAGGTACTTCTAGTGCCCAATTAATTCACCATGTGGGTCTTTTAATAGGACCAATTTTTATCCATGAAAAAGGAAAGGATCCTAAGGTGAATATTAACTTCACTTCATAGATACTTGAAGTGAGGTGAAACATCTCTCATTCAGAGAGCCTAGGAATCATATATATCAGCTTTTGAACAACTGAAGCAGTCAAAGTCAAATCTCTGGATCATTTACAGTGAGTCTCTGGTTACATTGCTTAACCTTAAACACCTTTATCTCTTGCATGGGAAAGTCTGAAATCAGAGCTTTCCGTTGTCCCTGAAAACGTGCTCCATTTCACACAAAAGTCGAAGGAAATATTTCCATTGACTTTAATGAAAGGTGACTTAGATTCCCTATGAACTGAAAAAATAAATGTCTGAATTCTAGGTCCAATCTTTTTGGCTTGTTTCTCTATGTCCATTTTGAGGGCTATGGATGACTACGTTCTCCATTATTAGCTAAGAGAACTCAAATAAATGGAGCACAGGGAATTTTTTGCTTGGAGGTCATAGCTCTTTCTAGGACAAAGTGTTAGAAGAAACTATGCACGGTTAATGCTGATGGAGAGTGTCTTGCAGACAGCATGCTACAGCCATGGATTCTGCCAGAGCTATTGTGCGATGATGTGTTTAAGACCCACAGGGAGTTGGTTCAGATCCTGTCGAGAAGACTTGCACTAAGCATTGACTTGTTGCAAATAAGTGACTAGAGAAATTGTCAGTCACATTCTAGTATGTGGAAGCTAGTTCATCTTATATATATACAGTTGTCTACAAATTCATGCCCATTTTCTGTTCCTGGAATCTTTTCAGTCCATAGGAAATGAAATGTAAAGAATGGATGATGCTTCAAGGATGATGCATCAAGGGACATTTGGTAAAATTCTGAGCATTCTAAAGCTCAATCCACACTGTTTTTTTTTGCTTTAAGGTCAAGGTGAAACAGCTACAGAGCTTACATACCCAGATGCATTGCTTCAGCAGCAATTTTAATTTGTGCACTAAGTTGTAGTATCTCATTTGAGATACAAATCTTTGTGGATATTAGACAAAGCGGAGTAGATCCGAAGATATCACATACTGACTAAGCTGAAAATTTTCCATGGAGGCTGAGGTTTATTGTCAAATAACAGTTAGTGGGATCCAGTACATATCTTTTAGAAACTGGTATTGTTCCAGTGAGTTTTGGAGGATTTATGCTTGCTGGGATCTAACCCAGGCTCTTCACTATCTGCCAGGGAAAGGAGAAGGGCAGAGCAGCCCTGAGAACTAACAAAGGGGAATTGCTTCAGAGCATCAAAACCACCCACACATCAGACATAGGCATTCTGTAACTAAATGACAAAACTGTCCCTTTTTTCACTGACTTGATCAATCTCATTCTACTACAGATTTCCTAGGAAGCACCACCATTTCCACAAATGCATTTCAAGCTTCTTATATGATGAAACATGTTGTTTAGCATATAGATTTAAAAAATAAATAAGAAAAAAATCTGAAATCACAAATGAAATGAAGTTGGTTGAGCAATGCAGGAAAAGGTGGGGAGTACATTTATAACAGTTTTTTTGCAGTGAACACAGGTTTAGAGGAGAGGAAATGACAGCATCTTCTTTAATTTGAAGAAAAAGTAAGATCATCTGATGAGTACAACTTAATCCTTGGTGAATGTTCATCAGCCTCATAGAACCTAGTTCCAAAACCTCATGGCCATCTTTCAAGTAGCAGTCCATTCAGTAAGTTTCTGTTGTGGCTTAAACCAGGACAGTTTCCATTGAAGATATTCCTCTGGTGCCACGGAGAGTGCCTTAGAGTTTGCTACAAAACTGCAGTGCACCAGTGCACACCTTCTACCTGACAGATAGAAGCAAAATCTTAAAGTTGGAAGTAATTTTATTTAAGGACAAATTTGACCCAGATGGCCCCTTGGATGTCAGTAAGAGATGTACACGCTGAAGATCTCAGTTCTCCCTTTAAACCAGGAATGAAAAAACATTTCCAGTAATTAATATGTTTGAGAAAAGTAATTGCCTCCTTTCCTGCCAACAAGTTAAAAACCAAACCAACACCAAAAAAAAAAAAAAACAAAAAAAAAAAAAAAAACAAAAAAAAAAAACACCCAACAAAACCTCTATAATTACTCTAAATTGGAAAAAAGAATTTATATTTTGCACATTCAGATGGGTTACATTAGCTTTTCTCTAAGTCAGTAATGCAGTGGAGCTATGTTGTGTTTCACTGGGCACAGATCTAATACATCTCTATAATCAGGCTTTTATGAGATGATTGTTGCAATTGGGTTTGGCTAGTAGTTTCTATTATATTGCTTTTTATTCCTGGGTGGTTTGGGTTATCAGCATTTCTCTCTTAAAGTCAGTGAATATTCAACAGGGCATCAGATTCTTGCAGATTATCTCTATATCTGAGAACTAGAAAGGTCACTGGATTGATTTAATGTTTTACCTCTACAGTTTTCCTTCCCATGCAATACTCATCACTATCTGAGTCAAATGACAACTCATGCCTCATTATCTTCTGTTCACATATTTTGTGGTTATTAGGCTCCTAGCATTATTATTAACATCACTATTACTGCAGTATTAAAGAGCTATAGCTAGGTAATGCACAAAATATGAACAATTTTTTGTTTCAGATATTCATAGCTTTCAAACACATGACACAGAAAAAAAAAGAAAAAAAATAAAACCAAACCCAAATTACTACTTCTATTGTGACTCACCCATATTCAAACAGGATATCCAAGAAAGAGATGGAAGCTTTATCCTGATGAGAAGCTAGCTTCAATTATTTTCCTGAAGTGCAAAAGCAAGCAGAAGTGAAATCCTGGCCTGATTAAGGTTATCAGCTGCTTTGGCCAGGATCCAAAGCCACCTTTTCCCCTTTTCCTTCCAGATCTTTTTTTTTTTTTTTTTGCATTTTGCAACTATTCTTCAGCAAATCTGTCAGACCTGTTTCATTTAGAATCAGACTCCAAGCATGAGGATTGAGAAAGATGTCTGTGTGGTGCTGAGTAAATCCAATATGAACTACAAAGTCCAGGCTTCTACATCAGTGAACTTTGAAAGGGACAGAACGTATGTTTTTTATAACGTGGCTTTCTTCAATTAAAACAACAAAGAGAAACATATTGAGGAAAGAAAAAAAAATACAAAGATTCATCTTTAGCTGCCAGGTTGGAGTCAACTCAAAACCTTCAAACCAGCTGTACTGATGCAGCTACAGAGAGAAAGAGAGCTTTCCAGGCTAGAATCTCTCAAGGGACCTGGAGGTGAAGCAGTCTTTTTCTTTTCTGTGTCTCCCTATTTTTTTATTTGCCCTACAGTCTCACAAAGTGGGAACACATGAAGTTAAAAGGAATAAGCTTGTCTAACATCTAATAAGAGAAGAATCTGTCACTGCCAGTGATGTGTATGGGAATACAAAAGCTATAGGCATGTATATTCCTTCAGCAGCAAAAGCACAACAAGGCAAAAGGTTAGCCTAAGATCTGCTCTCAGTTACTTTGGAAGCTCTGTTTAATTGTTAGTCATGATGCACTGTGGGCAGAACAATTAGTTGTATCTATATTAGATCTAAGCTGTAATTATTTGTTACATTAATCATGACTAGAGTGAGAAATTAATTAGTCACAAGCATTACATGATATTTTTTCTTCTTTTTCTTTCTATTTTTTATTTTTCTTTTTAGTTTTTGGAAAAGGGGGAAAATGTTCAGTTGTCTTATTAAATACATCTTACTTATGTGAGTCCTGGGTGTCTGTGAGCCGGGGTCTTTCCACCTGCTGAACATGCAGGATTTCCATCCCAACAGCAGAGTCTGACACTGACTTGCATTTACAAAGCCATGTATTAGACCCAAGGCTGAATTCAGACACTGTGGGTTGGAGGGGTGGGGGAATGAACTGTAGGCTGTTTGCAGCAGTGTCTCGTTACTTAAGAGTCCATTAAAGTGCGTTAAGGGGAGTGAGATGCCTCCCTCAACCGTGCTTACTCCATTCCAAGTAAATTCATTCCGTAACAGAACAATTTATATCCCTCTTTGCATCCAGTGTGGGATAGGCAGATGGTATTTTGTTCCCATTTCTCTGCACTAGTAACATTTATCACAGGGCACCACTGCTGCGAGACCTTCCCCAATGCTAGGGCTCCCCTGTTGCCGCTCATGGCAGCATCTTGGCTCCCTTTCTCTTCTGAGCAGCTGCCAATTCATGGGGAAGCAACGAATGCTGGGGGAACAGCTAGGACTGCTGCCTCCCACACTGGAGCACAGGGGCAGTCAGGACTGAACAGTGGTTTCTTCAGCCACTCTTCACTCCCTGCTATGCCTGTCACTGTTATCGCAGCACCTCAGTCCCTAATTGCTGGCCAGTGCTCTGCAGTGCGAGCTGGCTGAACACAGATGCAAAATGCCATCCACCCATTCCCAAAGTGATAAAGAGGACATAAATAATGGTTCCTGGATCCAAACAGGGAGGAGGAAATGCAGGAAAAGAGAATATTGCCATTTCCAAATAGGTGACAACATGCATGTCCCTGCCTCCTGAATATTACTGGTTGTTTCGTAGTACTAGCAGCAGAGGAGAGAACTGAAGAAGCTTTGGGAAAACGAAAGCAAGGTATTTTTAGGGAGTTTCTTCCCTAGTGCAAGAGGCAGCATAGACAAAAGTGTGAAGGAATTATTTTGGAAAGGTTACAGGAGAGGAGCAAAAAAAGTGCTGGTTGAAGGAGGAGTTCTTTTGACAACAAAAGACAGATTACAGACAGTTTCTGTTCCTGGGACAGCTTGTGTGACTTGTCCTGTGGTTCACTTGCTTGCATGTGTATGCCCCTGTCTGTGCTATGTGTGCACATCCCTGCACCAGTGTCATCAGGGCTTTGAACTGCTTTCTGAGTCAGATTCTTCTTTACAGGAATGGGACCTACATTAAAAAATCCGTTGATTTTGATCCATAGAAGCAGTCCCACAGCAGGGGTTTAGACTATTTGTGTGAGTAAGTGCTCTCTTTGACACGACAGAGTTTGCCCAAAGCTGCAGGATAATTTTCAGACATCTGCTCCTTGCAGAAAGGGCTTCTTCTCCTTCAGACCACATTTCAGCATTTGGGAGTCCCTTCATTATGCTTTCCAAGGTGAGTTCATGTGTTATAGTCTAGGCAGCAATTTGCCAAAGAGATTTCTATGTCCGATGGCAATCCAGGAAAACAATAAAGTTCATATAACAGCTGATTCATCTTTATATACCTAAGGTTTTGTTCTTTCTTTCTATTCCTAATTACAAGTGAAAAGAAAAAAAAAAAGCTGGGACAATTCTACACCTAAAGTTTTAGGCATTAAAACATGTCTTGTTTCTGAGCTGCTCCTATGACCTGTCATCACACCATGTGATGCTGACTAAATATGCCAGCTTTAGCAATTTATCTCTTTGTGAGTTGTTTTGTTGTTGTTTTTCTTTTTGTGGGTTGCTGTTGTTTTTTCTCAGCCTGTACTGTAAGAAAAATATATTAAGCAAGTTTGGGTTTACTTTGTTGTTATTCTCATTTGTATGAAGATGGCTGGAATACAACTGAAGGAAAGCTAAATTGTCAGGACAAGACTTAGTCATCAATATACCTCTCAAAGTGTTACAAGCAAATTAATGTCTTTGCCGTTTTAGCAGCTCTTCCCCCAATACGAGAAATACTAAAAGAGATGATGTTTTGAAAATTGAGTCCATAATATGTCTATCTAGAACATCTTTTGGGAACAACAGTTGCTTCTTAAAGCCTTTGTGTGCTCATGTTGGCATTGCTGCATGCACAAGGGAAACAGAAACTGATGTGAGAAGTGCCTTCCTGTTTTTTCTCCTGCTGCTGTTTGAGGACTGAACAACCCATCATGTCTGCATGAAATGACATTTGCAATGAAGGAGCAGGCATATCTATTTCCACTGACGATCGTGTCTTGATGCGCTGACAGCTGGTTGAATATTTTATTTATATTTATTTATTTAATTACAGATTTGCTGTAATGGAAAATAAAAGTAAAAAATGATAGATAAAATGTCATTAATTCTTTCCTACTTTTCAATCAGCCTTAAATAAACTCCAGTAACTCAAAGCTGTTAGAGGGACTTCTTACAAGGACATGTAGTGACAAGACAAGAGGGAATGGCTTTAAGCTGAAAGAGGGTAGATTTAAAGTAGATATTAGAGGGAAAAAAAATCTTCTCTATGAGGATGGTGAGACGTCAGAAAAAGTTGTCCAAAGAAGCTGTGGATGCCTCATCCGTGGAAGTGCCCAGGCCCAGGTTGTACAAGGCTTTTAGTAATCTGGTCAACACCTTTCAGCGGTGTCCTTGGTCATGGTAGAGGGGTTCAAACTGGATGATCTTTAAGGTCCTTTCCAAACTAAGCCATTCTATGAATCTATGAAATTTCCTATTTAGAGATTTAATCTGAAAAGATTGCAAATACCTCATTAGCACACCCTTTCTGTACATTTATTAAAATATTTTTACAGTATCTGGAAACAGGAACAAAGGTTTAGCCACTGAGAGATAAGGACTGAGCTCATAATCTAAAGTTATGGACAAGTTTCTGAGAATTGCCACCAAGTTGACCAGCACCACCCTTTGGCACTTCCATCCTTTTTTTTTTTTATCTCTTAGACCTTCATTTGTTTCACCTTGTAGGTGTGAGGTACATTGTTCACTTTTGTTGAGAGATCACTGTTCAAATGTTACATTCTGTGCTCAAGATGAAGGAAGTGGATGTTAGTCTACATAATAGCACCATACCATGAATCACATCTATGGCCTTTTAGTGAAGTTCAAACTCTAAAAATTTCTGCTGAAGGATTAATATGTTACAGCAATTGATAACCTTACCAGCAGAGGGAGACATGTCTTCAGGCAGTGCATCACTCTTAATGCATAATTTGTCTATTAGAAAACCTAGTTCTGAGTATCCTATTCTATGCAGAGGCTGGGTTTGTGCTACGGCAATATACACCCGGGTCTGTTTCTAAGTAGGTACGCAGACATTTGGCACAGGGAATGGTGTTTGGTGTAACACACAACCCAATTATAAGTAGAAATATATTAATGCAGCATAAACTATGGAGTTGATTAGGTAATTAAGTATTATTAAATACACATTATTATCTATAAAAAATGAATCTAGGTTCTTGAGATAAGTAAACAAACCCTTCAGGGGCTATCACAACAGCTAAAGAGACGTCCCATTGCAGCAAGTAAATACAAGGCTCATAAAAGCCCTGTACTCCAGTAACTCCAGGATCATGCTGTCTGGCTGCCTTCACAGCACTCATATTACTCTGGATGGGCATGCTTCACCTTTGTGCCTAGCCAGTGTTACAGATTATAAGCTCCTAGTTGTCATTTTGACCTCCTATTGCTTATGTTCAGAACATGATGCATTACCCTTCTAGGTTTCAGGGGCTCTGTCCTAATGTGATTCATTTTCCCTAAAATTCTTTAGTCACAGTTCTGTGAGTAGAGCTGGGGATTTGTTTTCTTTGGTCCTTCTGGGATTATAATGTATATTTATTGCATCATTGCCCTTTAGATTGTCATGTTTATATTATATGTCCTTACTTAGACTGAATTGCCACCATATGTCCCTGAATTCAATTTTATTTGGCCGCATTTAAGATATTTCTGAAATATATCAGATATTAGGAATAATATTATTGCTATTTCAGACACTATGAGGAAATCATCAGACAATTGTTTGGTAAGCAACCTCTCAGCAAAAAGAAAAAAAAAAAAAAAAAAAGGAAAAAAAGAAATTCACTCTTTTAAGCTAGTTTTCCAAGAGCAATCTTCACAAAAATGACTCCTAATTTGAAGGATACTAAGGTATTGCTCACCTCACCAGCAGGAAAATGGCTCATTTTGGCCAAATCATAGAAATGAGCTTCCTTAAGTACATTGCACCTTAAAGCTTACATTATTGCAGAAAAGCTTATACAGGACCTTGTCAGCATGGAATAACTGGGCTCAGCCAAGTTGTCATTTCTGACAGGTCAGTGTAATGAGCAAGAGAGTGCTGAGATGGTCAAAAAGTTTTTTTACTTGTTGTTGATGTGATTTGGTTGGTTTTCTTCCTAACCTGAATCAGCAGGGTAGAGCTGTTTTGGGTGATAAGACCACATATATGTGTCTCATAATGAGCTCTACATTATCAAGTTGTTGTCACCCAAGCTATCACACTTATCCACGTTTATGTTTGGGATTCATTTTGTGTGATGTCTTTGCAGTCCTAACCTGAGAACAGCAGAAAATCTGATTCTCTGAATCATCAGATGTTAGCACGGACTGATCCACTCATGTTAAACCTACATGCACTTGCAAAACCACTAATAATGAGAAACTCTAATTGGACCAGAATTTTTGTTTTGCATTTGTACTTTTTCCAAAGTTTTTAGAACAGGTATTTACATTGAAAAACATTGAAAAGTGGGAAAAGAGGGTGAAAAAGAGGAGCTGTCGTCAATAAATGAGAAAAAGGAAGATTTTTTTATTGCAGTTCTAATAATTAAGACTTTTTTTTTTTTTCCAAATCTTGTAAGGAAAGCAGTACAGCAGACTGGATAGGAAAAATTCTTAGAAATTTATTTTAACACTGGTTTGCCTGGGTTATTTTTACATATGTCCCTTCACTTCTCTATGTCTTAGCTCCCCAGCATGTCAAGTAAGAATAATGTTTCCTTTGTAAAGCATTTTAAGATGTACAGATGAGAAACACTTTATAAGACGTAGGGATTAGAAAATGTGCAACAATAAAGAAGATGAAAGGGACCAGAAGTTAGAATTTAAAACACTAATAATAATCACGCTGGCACAGAATTAGGATCATCAAAAATAAATCCTTTTGAGCTGCGGCTTGAATAGTTAGCAATGGGGAAGAGACAAGAAGAATAGAGAAATTAAACCCTTTAGTCAGTTGTCAATATCACGGGTACAAAACCACACATACATATTTTGTGATGCCATTTGAATTATGTAAGAAAATTTGAAATAGGGCAAGAAATAGAAGCTATTCTTGTGCAGAGAAAGATCAGATAAGTAAATGAAACTATGTGTTGAATTCTGCTGTAAGCAGATATCCCTTAAGGCTACAAAAATAATGATTTGATTATCAAAGCTGTAGAATGTGCAGCCCATCTCCGTTTGTGTTACAAGGAGCCTTTCCATTAAATTTGTTGTTAAGCAAAATATCTACGGGAGACTCATTTTGGGTACTGATTATGCACCTCTTAGAAAGGAACTATTGCCTTCCTTCCGCATGCTGGAGTTACATTCCAGCAAGGAGCTGCAAGGTCAAGCCATCAACCCCATGTCTTCAGTATACCTGTAATGAGTATATTCTGCCAGCATATTCAATAAAGCAATTACAATAGCATTAATGCAAATGACCAATGCATCAGGTGCAGTGTGGAGGTAGAAGATGAAAGCATTTCAACATATTCTGCCCCAAATTTTAGAAGCTGCTTTATTTCACATGACTCCACAGGTCTGAAGGTCAGCTAAATAGGCAACCCATTCCAGAGGACAGTGTGACATGGAAGGAAGAGGTGGCTAGTCAAGTTTATTTTGATTGTTTTGCCTCAGCACTTGAAGGTAATCTCGTTCATTTCTAGGGCACTAGTTCAGTGGTAGTGAGGTGCTTAACACCTTTGTACTGGTGTCCAGTGGTTAAATAAAGACAAGGAGTTACTATCCTGTACTGATGAAGAGGCCACTCACTCATTGGAAAACATTTGAGGGAGGTGATTCTCCCCTCTCCTTCACTCTTATGAGACTCCTCCTGGAGTACTGTGTACAGCTCTTGGGTCCCCAGCATGAGAAGGATGTAAACTTGCTGGAGAGAGTCCAGAGGATGGCCACAGAGATGGTCAGAGGACTAGAACAACTCACCTATTGAGACAGACTGAGACAGTTTGTTCAGCCTGGAGAAGAGAAGGCTCAGGTGAGACCTTAGAGCAGCCTTCCAGAACCTAAAGGGATTGACAAGAAAGATGGAGAGGGGCTTTTACAAGGGAATATAGAGATAGTATGAGGGGGCATGGCTTTAAACTGAAAGAGGGGAGATTTAGACTAGATATAGAGAAGAAGTTCTTCACTGTGAGAGTGGTGAGACACTGGAACAGATTACCGAGAGAAATTGTGATGACCCATCTCCGAAAATGTCTAAGGCCAGGTTGGATGGGGCTTGGAACAACCTGGTTTAGTAGAAGGTGTTTCTGCCCATGGCAGGAGGTTGGAACTTGGTTATCTTTAAGGTCTTTTCCAACCTAAACCATTCTGTGATTTTATGATTCTGTAATTCTATAATACCTGGATGTTGTAGAAGTGATAGAGAATACAATATAAAGGCCATAGGATCTAGTGGATTGATAATCTGTTATGGAATACAGCAGGTCTCCCTAAGAATGCTGCTCTATAGAAACATTGAACAGCTGCTATGTATCAGACACCCTCTTTGAAGATGAAATTAAGTCATCTGGATGTGAAGGCCAGCTGCCATGTATAGAGGAAAAAAATATGAAGGATATGCTTATGACCACTCAGATGCCTCCTACCACAGCACATCATATGTTGCAATGAGATTTGGCCATATGTTACCATTGCTTCAAGAATGTGGGTGGGCTTAGGATAGCTGCTGCCAAAGGAACCAGGATAGGAACTGTGCAAGCACACTGCTAAGATGAAACATGAAAGCCCAAGAGCTCTTAGCCTGAGACAATTTTCCTTCTGTGTTCTGTGGCTTTGTTTCTTCATTTTCCCACCTATTCTTTTCCCCCCGCCCCCCAGTAAAGAACATGTTTGAAGCAAGAAAACCTTAATCATTCAGCACTCAGCTTCAGTCAAAAAAAAGAACAAGTGTTTAAAGTGACTATACATATCTTCTCAAGTGTGATAGACTGGAGGAAGCATTTAGTGATGGGCTTGTGGTGACTTGGCAGGACCTGCAGAGACAGCAGAGCATCCCACAGCTGTCCTAGTAAGAATTAAAAATTGCAAGATTCATGCTACACTAAATTTCAAAAGTAGCTCAGCTTGATGTCTGATTAATTTTTGGAAGGAATAAACTCCAGAATGAAATCTAACTTGGGTATCTCATATATCTTTGTTTGCAGGGTTCTGAAGGAGGAGGGAAGGTAACAACATAGGTCATCTGGTCAGACTTCCACTGATGCTGTGCCAGGAAATGGACAAATCTGACCATAAATCTGAGTTTCCAGACCCATTACCTATGCTGCCTCAAATACTGCTTTCAGTCCAAATTAATGACTTCATGGGGTTCCATGGACATCTGCAGGATTCAAGGGGCAGGAAGGAGATCAAGACTGTACTAGGTTTCCTGGCCTCTATCTTTTTCCTTCCTCTTCCTCTTAATCTTCTTCTTCCTTTTAATGTTCCTTTTCCTTTTCTTCCTTCCATACTTTCTCCACTTCATCTCAATTGATTCTGTTTAAGAGTTCACAATATTAATTTTTTATCATTGAAACCATACAAACAGTATCGCAAGAAAGGCACACAAAGATAGAATTTGATCTGGTATAGGTTTGAGAAGGAAAAAGATCACACCATAGATAAAAAGTTACATCAGTATGATACTCTACAAATTATTAAGTGTCCTGACTCCCTTTTTTCCACAGTTGCATTATGATTACCTCAGGACAAGTAAGCTTGAGAAGCAGTTTGCTTTTTACAGGCTGTTCCCCACTATGGAACAATTTGGCTAAGTGGGTATCACTAAGGCCTTCTTACTGCCCACTCTGTCCCAGCTCCTGCTTGCAAAACAACATGTCTAACAAGTAAGTATGTGAGGGGAAGGGGTAACAAAGAGATGCTTCTTTAGACTCTTTCTTCTGCAGATAGCTGAGTTCACAACTTACCCTGAAGTTATTAGAGACATAAAAATTCCCCCTCACTCTCTCTCGACTTAGTACATTATTGCAATGGCTAATTTAAGCAGAACATGAAGTGAGTTCTTTCAAAGACTGAACCTGACCCTTCACCTCTCCAGCACTACCCGTGGCTGTTGCAAAGCAATTGTGCCCATCAATGGAGAACAGAGTGCAGTAAAAGTAATGAGAAAGGTAATAAGAGTTAAAACAAAGGTAGATGGACCTCAAATGAAAACAGGAAGATTTAGGATACCTGGAGAAAGACAAGTCAGCATTATATAGAGACGAATTAATACTTTGGGATTAAACTGTGTGTGAAGGGTAGGGGCATAGTGCACTAAATATAGGAACAGGGTAATTTAGAACCTAATCAAGCTCTGTCACAGACAAAATTAATAAGTAAAAAAAGTTTTAACAAGACATTAGCCACCCAAAGAACATAGAAGGCCTGTGGAGGAGGATATTGTATCAGAAGGTGTTATTAACACTGCTATTATTAGCTTAGGTATGATTAACAGGACTTGGTCAGAAAGAAGGAAGGTGAGGTTTAGAAGTGCAGTGGAGGATCACCCAGAATGTCATTATAGAGGTGAAAATTGTAAAAAGGAAAAGGAAATAGAGGAAACAGTTCTGGGAAATGATAGCTGGAAAAACAGCTAAATGCTTTGAGCTCTTTTGTACTACACGAAGATACACTAAGTGAGAACAAATGGGTGAAGTGGTTGTTTTCTGACCATGTTTTAATTGACATAATGCAATAGTTAACATTTGAAAATATGGGACTTCATAGCCAAAGGTCCTTTACAGGCCTATTATAGGTTTCCATGACTGTGTCTGGGGATTTTTTTTTTTTTCTTCAATGACTGGCAATTGGGATTTTGTAAGAACTGAGAGCGAAATATTCAGCTGGTGTAAACTAGTGGTACTTCACTGAAATCAGTGGAAATGAACTGATTTCCACCATTCTTATAATCCAATATTCAGGGTGAAAAAATATGGAAGTTTCATAAAGGTGAATTTTTGAAGGACAGGTCTGGTAGCAATCATCAGGTCAAGAAGAAATTTGCTGAGTGTCAAAAGAGACATGGGCACAATGAGAAAGACATCACATGCTCCAAGAGTTGATTTCAAAACATCTATTACCGAACACCCCCAGAGGCAAGATCCTGGTCTTGACGGACACTTCTTATTTTCTTTTGTTCTAATTAAAAATAAGCAGATATTTGCTAAAAAGCACACCCATTTCTTTGAGTATTTTTTTGCTGATTTTGCTTATATTTTTGCCTAAAAAGTATTTTGGATCAGAGGATACCTTTTTCTGAGGCTTACGTGGTGTTGCTTCTCACCAACACATATGCATATATATCAGGTATTCCAAATAACCCCTTCTCCCGACCTGGATCCCTTTTGGTCTGTTATCAATTCTTGCCATTATTCTGACTCTTAAAAAGCAAAAGCTTCCCAAGTCAGTAGGACCTGTTTCTTTTTTTCAGTGTGCTTTAGATAAGCATAATAGAACCTTAATTAATCGGGAGCATCTAGTATCGACTCAATGCAGATTGTTATTATTCACAAAGAACTGCATTTCACCTGGAAAGGAGGTGATTTTTCAGCACTCTGGCACAGCCACATTTCATTTCCACCCCTTAGACAGATTCTTTAGTCTGTGGTGCCAATCAGGAGTGATTTACCTGAACTGAGTGGCGTTACATGGGGGTAAACCTGGCTGCTAGCTCAGGCTCTGTTTGCTTGCATCCACTTGGTTTTAACCACCCACTAATCACCATGACATCCAGTCACTATTATTCCTGCAGAGACAATCTGACAGGTGACACTGACAGTAACGTTGCTGCTGACCGCCAGCTAAGTCCCTGGTTCTGGAGTGCCAGGAACACTGGAAAACTCAGCAGATCACCTCTTCCCTGCCTGCCTGCCTGCATGCATTCTCTGCATTTCAGCTGAGGATAGGCATCCTCTTCTCCCTGCAAATCACATTAAGCTCTCTGCTTTCTGATGGAAAGCAGTAGTGAACCTGTAGAGCCCTGAAACACATAATATGCATGGCTGCTGTTTTACACTTGTAACATCTTGTATGCACTGAAACGTACAGCTGTTTACACTTGTAGCTCTGTCAAGTAAACAAGTGATGATTTCTTATGATAGAGGGGAAATTGGCACAGGGCTGCTATTCACTCACCTACAGCCTGGCAACTCCTGGTGGTGGAAATCATTCTTTAGGCACCAAATTGGCTTCAAGCATACTGTAAAACTGGCTTCTCTGTGGTGGAGGGAAGGCAAGCAGAAATCTGCTGGCCGCATCTGTACCTATAGAAAAGGCAGCCACCAAATGTCTGGTGAGCTCTGTCTCCTGGAGCAGAGACCCACAGAAGTGCCTCGCATGCAGCCTATGCAGATGCTGTGTCAGGACATGCTGACATGCAAGTCTGTACCACGCATTTTCAGGTAGTTCTTCTCCAGGCGCTGTAGAGCTTCATACCTAAACTGCTTGTGAGTCTGCCCTGGAGAAGAGCTTGGAGATATCTTTGTCCCTTAAAGAAGGCTCCATGGTAACTTAAAAGTAAGTGAATTGGTAAAGATGATTAGAAATCCTAAAATAGCTGAGCCTGGATGATCTTCTTAGAGATGAACTAGAGAGAACATCTAATGAAGACAGCAAGTTGCAAGTTCACAGCAAACACAAAGAAGCTGCACAGAGATTAGTTAGGTATTGCTTTACAGCAGAAAGTTAGTGCTTAAAAGTTGGCATGAGTTCTCAGGGAAGCTGGACATACTTGTGGAGATGACTCACGTGCAGGACCTGGTGCTTAGCCTTGTCCTCTTGTCTCACCAGAGTTACATAGCAAACTGCTGGAAGCTGGGAGAGTCTCCAGGGGTATATGTACTCCCCCTGTTCTTATATGCTTGCTCTATGTGTCTTTATAAACTTATTAATTCCTATTCTCATACATGGACATCTCCTTCTGATCATAGCTGCAGACAGGACATGGGACTAGATGGTCCTTTACTTAACAAAGGTGTTTAAACTCTCTTCAGGTGTTCACTGAGCTAAAAATCAAATGCCTCTATACTACATAGCTTCTGTCCTATAGAAATTGTAGCCTGGCTTAAGAAACAGTAATTTCTTTCCCCCCATCTTTTTCTGGCCCACAATTTTACTAGCTGACCAAGGAAGCAGAATCGTATTTGTTCTTCATGACAGCCTCTGTTTCAGCCAAAAATAATAATAATATTTTTTAAAAAAATAGAAAGAAATCTGAAAACATAAAATATCCTCCATGCACAATTACGCAGCTCTACCATCATGAAATGGGGAGCAGCAGCACAGCATGTCACAGCTGACATGCAGAGAGGTAAAATAAAAGAAAATGGGAAAGATAATCACTGCTGAAGCTGCAAGAGTGAAGGAAAGGACACCTACAAGCTCACTCTATCCATTTGAAAGCTGGATAAAGGGAAAGGAAGACATTTCCAAAAGTGTCAGAGAGAGCTAAAGTGCTCCATGAGACATGGTTCTCAGTTTTACCTGCAAGGAATGACATAGTGTAAAAGGCTCATGATGGGAGGTCTCACATTGCATCTAACACAAGGGCAATGGTTGGGAATGTGCAGTACTGGGGGTTTAGGGAAAAATATAGGAGGTGTCACATTGGACAGCTACAGAGTGGAGAATGGGGAGTCATGTCTCCTTTTAAGGGCACACGAGTTCAGTGATGATTGAAGATGTTTTGTCTGAAACTTACTTAAAAGGTTCACTGGATAATTTTTTCAACATTTACAGGGAGAAATAGAATAAAAAAAAAAACCAAAACAACAAAATCAGCAATATCTGAATTCCAATTTCATATTGGGGCTGGTGGTCTGAGGAAAGAATTGGAGGCTGAGCACATCCTGAACTTTCTGCAATTAGAGGTTTTGGCTTTCATTTTTATGAAACTTCTTTTGGGATGGGAGAGGAGGATGGGAAAGATGGTTGAATAAAACTCCCTTTGAACTGCAGAGAAAACTCAGCCATGCACACCATCTTTTTTCACAGCTGATTTTTCTGCTTTGTTTTAGTTCCTGTAATACACACAAGGATTACTGCCGTAACATGGAGAATTATAGAGCACCTGAGTCGTGCCAGGGTTCAGTGCTCCTCTTCTGATACCATGTGATACACCTGCCATATCGCATACATAACCTTCACACACACATATGTCCTCATATACCTGTGCTTTAATTTTGGCTAAAAGTTTCTCTCATTTCCTGTCATTTAGAAGAAAGTACCTGAGATTTGTGTTTGTGTGACTCAAGTAGAATGGAGAAAATTGATTTTAAATAAAACCTATGGAGAAAAAAAAAAAAAAAAAGTCACCATTTATGTTTCATTCACTTTGTATGTTTTAAAAAATCTTCAAGTATTGATCACAGTAGTTAGGCATAATCAAAAAGCCTCCAACAAGGTCATAAGCACAGCTTTGTCTGTATGGTTTTTTGTTCTCAGCATTAGGTACATCTCCCTTGAGTTTTTTTGGAGCTGTATTAATTGAATGATTAAAGCAAAAGCCAGATCAATTGGAATTTGAAGAGATGGTGTTATAATAAAACACAAAATAAAACGTTGTATCTACACGGTTAAAAATAATCAATAAAATTTAGAATAATAATGCAAAGAAAGAAAATAAGAAAAGGCTAATTGCTCCATCTTTTTGCAGAGTTATTTCCTAAGTCACTTTCCAATCTTTATTATTTTCTTCTTATGTCTCTGCAGAATCGCCCTTGCTCTCCTTTTTCACACATATGCAAAACCACAGCCACATTAACAATTCTTCTGCTTGCTCCCTTTATTCTTTTTCTTTCCTGCTTAAAATTGCCCTTTCTGGCCTTATTACACACAGTGGCTAATGCACTCAGCTGGGTTAAAGGAGATCTGGGTTCAACACATAGTTCTACCCCTAAATACGTATATAATCTAGGGCACGATGTTTAATGAGTTCCTCACTTGTGTAATAGGACTGACAGTATTCACTTGCCTATTCTGACTATTTAAATTGTCAGCCCATCTGGTAGGATCATTTCCTTTTCAGAGTCAGAGTTCAGATCCTATCCTTCGTTTGGGTCTATTTGCAGTACAGTAGTTGGAGGAAAAAGTAGAAACACAAGTAAATTCAGTTCTACAGGGGGAAGTGCAGTTATATTAAGGATCTGCTTAAACACTCACTTGTCTCAGCAGTACCCAACTCTGGTAAAAAACAGGGAGCAGCACAGTGATACTTCTGCTGCTAAAAGTGTACCTCCGTTAATTGTCAGGTTGAAGGACAGGCTGTTAACTTTCTTGCTGGTGCTCTGTGTACTGAAAAGATGAATCTTCTGAATAAGACATTGTATCCTGTGGCTCAGTAACATTTACAGACACTGACCTAGCCTCTGTTTCTTTTTGAAACTTGGGCAATGACTTTTTCCAACCTGATGGAGTGGAGGTAGTATCTTCAACTCAAATTTGAATACCCAAATAAATGCACTGCCTTGAAAAGATCCTGCCTACTAGTGTATCACTGCTGAAAATTAAACTGCTTTTTTACCTGCTTAAATAAGGACTTCAAACCTGACTTGAAAGATCTTGACGCACACTTTCTCAGTCTCCAGCTATAGCACTGGATGTGCTCCCAGAAGTGTAAGGCATCAGAATGTAAACATTGTTCCCCCTACTGAGAAAAATGATTTTCATCATTCCCGACCAGGGTTTTCTCTGTATTAGTGAAAGTCTTTCCAAATATCTTGTAAAGAAGACAAGTGATGTCAAAATAGTGCAAAACTTAGCTGATCCTGCCACTGTTGAGAAATCAAACAAAGGACATGCTAGATCATTTCTGCACCTGGGGGCTATCTGATGGTTGGACACAAAATAAATTATAGATGAAAAGAAAGCATCTCCTGTGCAAAGAAAATGGCTGCGTGCCCTGGACTTCTCCTCTGCAACATGAAGAACATGTATTCCCAGCAAACTCCTGGTGTTCTTGCCCCTTCTGTTTTCTCTTAGGCTCTTTGCTGTTGAATTATGTCAGTCTACACTTTCACGTATGTCGTGGTTTAAGCCCCGGCTGTAAATTAGAACCACGCAGTCTACTTCCCCCCCCACTCCCCAGAGGGATGGGGAGGAGAATCGAAAGAATGTAACTCCCACGGGTTGAGATAAGAACAGTCCAGTAACTCAGGTATAACACAAATCACTACTGCTGCCACCAATAATAATAATGATAAGAGAAATAACAAGGGAAGAAAATATGATACCGCTCGCCGGAAAAGAGCCCGACCGAAAAGAGGACGTGCCCTTCCGGGTAGCTCCCAGTTACATCCCCGGGCATGACGTGCTGTGGTATGGAATACCTCTTTGGCTAGTTTGGGTCAGGCGTCCTGTCCCTGCTTCCTCCCGGCCCCTCCTCCTCCCTGGCAGAGCATGAGACTCACAAAGTCTTTGGTCAGTCTAAACATCAGTTGTTATCAGCTTTGTTCCGAGGCTGAAAGTCAAAAACACAGTGCTGCAACAGCTACTAAAAAGGAGAAAAACTGACTGCTACTGCTGAACCCAGGACAGTATCCACCCCTTATTCCATACCATTCACGTCATGCTCAGATCCCACATTTTCCATATACCCTCACTCTCATTTCAGTGCACTGTTATCTTAGTGCACGGACCAATTCCTATAAAGCTACTGAGTCCGTTCGGTTCATGATGTTGGGCTCCATCTCTTGTAACAGTCTTTCAGGGCAGGAGAGGCTGTGTGCAGTGTTGGATCGTTGTCTGCTGATGCTGATCGTTCCTTCACTGTAGAACTCATCCGGTTCTATCAAAGTTCATTCTCTGTTGGGATGATGGTCGGAGGGAAGTCAGGGCCAGTCGCTGGTGCCCTGCAGACTTCTAGTTGATGGCTATAGCAGGCAACAGCGTACAATTGAGTTCATTGTCTGTTTTCCCCTAAAATCAAATCCCCTTGAGGTACGCATCGGACTTCCCCATCTTCCCGCATTACCCACCAAGTATATCCAGGTCCCTGAGCAAAAGCAATCCCACGAGTGGGTTTGCCTTTACCTGAAGCAGGAATAACCCAGACTGTCTTCCCCAGCAAATTCTTCATGTGCACCACAGGAACTTTGTCCCCCTCTACAATATGTAAAAGTTCCGACTGGGCTGGGCCAGCCCTGTTGGCAGATCCTCTGGTGTTGACCAACCAGGTGGCCTTTGGTAAGTGTGTATCCCAATGCTTGAAAGTTCCCCCGCCCATTGCTCTCAGTGTAGTTTTTAACAGCCCATTAAACCGTTCGATTTTCCCAGAGGCTGGTGCATGGTAGGGGATGTGATATACCCACTCAATGCCATGCTCTTTGGCCCAAGTGTCTATAAGGTTATTCCGGAAATGAGTCCCATTGTCTGATTCAATTCTTTCTGGGGTGCCATGTCGCCACAAAATCTGGTTCTCAAGGCCCAGGATAGTGTTCCGGGCAGTGGCGTGGGGCACAGCGTATGTTTCCAGCCATCCGGTGGTTGCTTCCACCATGGTAAGCACATGGCGCTTGCCGTGGCGGGTTGGTGGGAGTGTGATATAATCAATCTGCCAGGCCTCCCCATATTTGTACTTCAGCCATCGTCCTCCATACCAAAGAGGCTTTAACCGTTTGGCTTGTTTAATTGCAGCACATGTTTCACACTCATGAATAACCTGGGCAATAGTGTCCATTGTTAAGTCCACCCCTCGATCACGGGCCCATCTGTATGTTGCATCTCTGCCCTGATGGCCTGAAGTGTCATGGGCCCACCGAGCCAAAAATAATTCACCTTTATGTTGCCAATCTAAGTCCATCTGAGCCACTTCAATCTTAGCAGCTTTATCCACTTGTTGGTTGTTCTGGTGTTCCTCAGTGGCCCGACTCTTGGGTACATGGGCGTCTACATGGCGTACCTTCACCACCAGGTTCTGCACCCGGGCAGCGATATCTTGCCACAGTGCAGCAGCCCAGATGGGTTTACCTCTGCGTTGCCAGTTGCTCTGCTTCCATTGCTGCAACCACCCCCACAGGGCATTTGCCACCATCCATGAGTCAGTATAGAGATAAAGTACTGGCCACTTTTCTCGTTCAGCAATGTCCAAGGCCAGCTGGATGGCTTTCACCTCGGCAAACTGACTCGATTCACCCTCCCCTTCAGCAGTTTCTGCAACTTGTCTTTGAGGACTCCATACAGCTGCCTTCCATCTCCGATGCTTTCCCACAATACGGCAGGACCCATCAGTAAACAAGGCATACTGCTTTTCACTTTCTGACAGTTTATTATATGGTGGGGCCTCTTCAGCACGCATCACCTCCTCCTCTGGTGACATTCCAAAATCTTTGCCCTCTGGCCAGTCCATGATGACTTCTAGAATGCCTGGACGACTGGGATTTCCTATTCGAGCTCGTTGTGTAATTAGTGCAGCCCATTTACTCCATGTCGCATCGGTTGCATGATGTGTAGAGGAGACCCTGCCTTTGAACATCCAGCCCAGAACGGGCAACCGGGGTGCCAGGAGGAGCTGTGCTTCAGTGCCAATCACCTCCGAAGCAGCTCGAACCCCTTCATAGGCTGCCAGTATCTCTTTCTCATTTGGGGTATAGCTGGCCTCAGATCCTTTGTATCCCCGACTCCAAAAGCCGAGGGGTCGACCTCGAGTCTCCCCTGGAGCTTTCTGCCAGAGGCTCCAGGTAGGACCATTCTCCCCGGCTGCGGTGTACAGTACATTTTTTACATCTGGCCCGTTCCGAACTGGTCCAAGAGCTACTGCATGAACTATCTCACGTTTAATTTGCTCAAAGGCTTGTTGTTGCTCAGGGCCCCATTTAAAATCGTTCTTCTTCCGGGTCACATGATAGAGAGGGCTTACAATCGAACTGTAATTTGGGATGTGCATTCTCCAGAACCCCAGAGCACCCAAGAAAGCTTGTGTTTCTTTCTTATTAGTTGGTGGAGACATTGCTGTTATTTTGTTGATCACATCTGTAGGGATCTGGCGACGTCCATCTTGCCATTTTATTCCCAAAAACTGAATCTCCTGTGCAGGTCCCTTGACCTTACTCCGTTTTATGGCAAAACCAGCTTTCAGCAGGATTTGGATTATTTCCCTCCCTTTCTCAAAGACTTCTTCCGCTGTATCACCCCACACAATAATGTCATCAATGTATTGCAGGTGTTCTGGAGCTTGCCCCTGTTCCAGTGCATTCTGGATCAGTCCATGGCAAATGGTAGGGCTGTGTTTCCACCCCTGGGGCAGTCGGTTCCAAGTGTACTGGACGCCCCTCCAAGTAAAAGCAAACTGTGGCCTACACTCTGCTGCCAAAGGAATTGAGAAGAATGCATTGGCAATATCAATCGTGGCATACCACTTGGCTGCCTTTGACTCCAGTTCATACTGAAGGTCTAGCATGTCCGGTACAGCAGCACTCAATGGTGGTGTGACTTCATTCAGGCCACGATAGTCTACTGTTAGTCTCCACTCTCCGTTAGACTTTCGCACTGGCCATATGGGGCTATTAAAGGGTGAGCGGGTCCTGCTGATCACTCCCTGACTCTCCAGACTACGGATCAGCTTATGGATGGGAATCAGGGAGTCTCGATTAGTGCGATATTGCCGCCGGTGCACTGTTGCGGTCGCGATTGACACTTGTTGTTCTTCGACCTTCAGCAACCCCACAACAGAAGGATCCTCTGAGAGACCAGGCAAGGTGGACAGCTGCTCATTTTCCTCAGTCTCCAAAGCAGCAATACCAAAAGCCCATCGGTACCCTTTTGGGTCTTTGAAGTACCCTCTCCTGAGGTAATCTATGCCGAGGATGCATGGAGCCTCTGGACCAGTCACAATGGGGTGCTTTTGCCATTTCCTTCCAGTCAGGCTGATCTCAGCCTCCAGTACAGTCAACTCTTGGGAACCTCCTGTCACTCCAGAGATAGAGATGGGTTCCACCCCTTGACAGCTTGACGGCATCAGGGTACACTGTGCACCGGTATCTACGAGAGCTTTATACTTCTGTGGGACTGATGTGCCAGGCCATCTGACCCACACAGTCCAGTAAATCCGATTATCCCCTACCTCCACCTGGCTGGAGGCAGGGTCCCTCTAACAGTCATCACAACGTTGGACACCTAAGTCGTATTGAAAGGGATTATTCTTCGTTATCATAGGAGCTGGAGTAAAATCAGCTCTTCCGCTCCATCTGGGAACCTGCTCACCAGAGACTGAAGCCGCAGCTCTCATGGGATGATTAGTCTTGACCCTTGTTCCTATTTTCAATTCATGCACCCGTTCCTCCAAAGCTGAAGTAGGTTTTCCATCCCACTTCGTCATGTCTTCTCCATGATCCCGCAGGTAAAACCATAGGGTGGCCCGTGGTGTTTGCCTTCTATATCTTCTGTCTCGAACAATAGGACGTCTTTTGTTAACAGCTGAGACGTAAGTTGGTACACGTGAGGAGCTGGATAAATCAGATAGATCGTCCCTCAATTGTTTGACATCCTGGGACAGTTTTTCCACAGCTGAGATGATGGAAGGGGTGAGATTGTCTTCGAACTCTCGGAGTTTATGAATCATTTCATCCACTGTTGGTGTTACTATGTCACCCCAGGTTACTGTTGCCAATGAATGGGCATATGATGACGGTGCATTCCGTGTAAGTTTTCGCCACATGGGTCGTGTACATTCGACTTCATCTGGGTCTATGGGTATATCTCCGTTATTCGGTTTGATGTGATAAATCATCTCTACGATGGCTGATTCCCTCAGAGACTGGATGCCTTTGTCTAAAGTAGTCCACTTGGCCGAACGACTCGTAACATCGTCCTTGTATGGAAACCTTTCTTTCACAGCTGCCAAGAGCCGCCTCCAAAGACTGAGGGACTTTTTCTCTCTTGCAATTGCTTTGTCAATTCCCCCTTCTCTAGCAAGTGATCCCAGCTGCTTGGCTTCCGTACCTCCTAGTTCGTGACCATCGGCCCCATTGTCCCAGCATCGCAGCAACCAGGTGATGATGTGCTCCCCTGGTTGACGGGTAAAATCTTTTCGCATATTCCGTAGCTCGGTTGAGGTCCGAGGTCGAGAAGTCACCTCTTCTTCTTCTTCGTCATGTGATGATGACTCCTGACCAGATGCTGTCCTGAGTGGTGAATACATTGTTTCTTCATCTCGCTTCACCCTTCTTGCCTCTTTTTTGCTTTTTCTCTTGCGTAGAGGGGCAATCGATATTGGTACGAATTGGTCCTCTGGTTTAGCTGCAGTCATCACTGTGGTTTGAGTAGCAACAGTACTTGTTGCTGGGGGTGGTGTAGCTGCTGTGGTTGGAGCTGGGGTAGCTTCGCTGTCTGTTGCAGTTGAAGTTTGAGTAGCGGCTGTACTTGTCGCTGGGGGTGGTGTAGCTGCTGTGTTTGGAGCTGGGGTAGCTGCACTGTCTGTTGCAGTCGAAGTTTGAGTAGTGGCTGTACTTGTCGCTGGGGGTGGTGTAGCTGCTGTGCTCGGAGCTGGAGAAGCTGCGCTGTCTGTTGCTTCGCTCTCAGATCCAGGGACATTTTTTCCCTTTTGAAGGTGCTGGATAGCGTTGAACAAGGCCCGGTAGGCATAGGCCAAGCCCCAGCACGTTGACATGATTTGTCCCTCTCTGGTATGACCAGGATGACAGCACACCTCATTTAAGTGTTTTACTAATTCTTCTGGATTTTGCAGTTGTTCGGTGGTGAAATTCCAAAACACTGGAGGGGCCCACTGACCTAGGTACTTGCCCATACTATCCCACACACCTTGCCACTCATGGCTGTCCAGCCTTGGGGAAAATCTCTCGGTCCCCCTATTTTGTCGTCTAACCCCAGACAAGACCCAAACCCGACTCTGCTTAACTCTTGAGATCAGACGTAATGGTTGTGGACAAAACACACTCTGTATGCGTGCCAACATGGTGACCCCCATCACAATCAGCAAACAGGTCTCAACAATATTAAAAGGCCACTCAAAAATTTCAAAACTCTCAAACGATGCTGTAAACGGTCTGGGAGGGGCACTGGGAGGGTAAAAGAATGTCTCCTTCATAGGTTGACCACCCAGGAAGGAGAAAAAAGATGTATAGTTGCTAAGCATTTGTATTATATACCTCCCAAAGTATAAAGGTGGTGACCACACTGGGAACACAAGCCAGATCAGTTTCATGATCAATCCTTCTATTGTATTACAAGTCATTGCTACAAAATACAACGAGACAACAACCTTAGCCCAAGCCCCACACTTGAAAAACACCAACACAGCAAATACCGGCTCTAAGTAACCTACGGCATATTGAGACTGTGAGATCAAAAACAACAACTTTGAGAGCCAATAAATCAGCATTGTGACGAGTGACTATTAATCTAAAACACTGAATGCTTATCACAAATACGATTAGACACACTCCGGTCAGATCTGTCGTTATCTCAACCCTTCGGGCCCCACGTTGGGCGCCAAAAAGAACTGTCGTGGTTTAAGCCCCGGCTGTAAATTAGAACCACGCAGTCTACTTCCCCCCCCACTCCCCAGAGGGATGGGGAGGAGAATCGAAAGAATGTAACTCCCACGGGTTGAGATAAGAACAGTCCAGTAACTCAGGTATAACACAAATCACTACTGCTGCCACCAATAATAATAATGATAAGAGAAATAACAAGGGAAGAAAATATGATACCGCTCGCTGGAAAAGAGCCCGACCGAAAAGAGGACGTGCCCTTCCGGGTAGCTCCCAGTTACATCCCCGGGCATGACGTGCTGTGGTATGGAATACCTCTTTGGCTAGTTTGGGTCAGGCGTCCTGTCCCTGCTTCCTCCCGGCCCCTCCTCCTCCCTGGCAGAGCATGAGACTCACAAAGTCTTTGGTCAGTCTAAACATCAGTTGTTATCAGCTTTGTTCCGAGGCTGAAAGTCAAAAACACAGTGCTGCAACAGCTACTAAAAAGGAGAAAAACTGACTGCTACTGCTGAACCCAGGACAACGTATCTCATAACTTAGCTTCTAAAGCCCTAATTCATCCTGATGGTCAAACTCCTCTCCCCTACCTCCCTGCTCCAATTCTCTCCTGTTTCCCATCAATGTCCTTCCCTTCAGCAAAATCAGAAGAACAAAGAACAGGCTTCTCCATCTGGAAATTGCTGTATTTGTCTCTCGTGAGAACCATGCCACTAGTGTGGGAGAGAGGAATGAGGTGGTGTGTTGTGAAGTGCTTCCTTATCAAGTGCTCCCACTCAGAAAGACTTAACTTCCCCAGAGAAAAGTTGCAGTAAAATGTCCTGATTCATACAACAGGCAGTGTGAAAATAGAGGCATATGGAGGAAGTGTGAATCAGAGGAGAGCTATTGATTTCAAGTCAAGGGAATGACACTGACTTACAGTAACAGAGGACCTTACATTTTAAGAAAAAAGGTGAAACCTTTCTTCCTTTAAAGCGAATAGCAACTTTCCCGTTGACTTCACTAAGGCAGTATTTGATTTTAGCAGGACTGACCTATTGTTTTTCAAGGTAAAACTTAAGCAGTCTTGGGGATAATTTTTAAAGAATTCTTACCCACTTGTTCCTCCTCCTGGCTGAGTGTCGCATTTCAAGATTTACACTAAAATAATAATAATAATAAAAAATCCTTATTTTTGTTATATTTAGTGTTTTAAATTTACTAGGTATATCCCAGGCAAACAAGTGAATTCCACTCACCTTGCCCTGAAGAATGAAAACTCCAAGGACAAGCCTATAGATAGAGATTAGAGGGAAAAAAAAAAAAAAAAAAAAAAAAAAACACACACACACAAAAAAAAAAAAACCACAAAAGAAAGATATATTGCTTTTAATCATAGTACATATCCACTAGGCAAGTGTGGGCCTTCAAGAAAGAGGTTTTAACACAGAAAATGTAAAAGATCTGTGAATTGTCGCAACAACCTGACTGGGAGGTGAGGGGAGAGGGAGAAGGGGAAGAAGGCAGGAGTTTCTGAATGTGGAAGTGAGCATTAATAAAGGATGAGAATGAGACGTATAAGCCATTAAGCAAATTTCAGACTGCAGCTCAACTGGGCTGTGCTGTCTTTTAAAACAAACCATGACTGAAGGTTTACATTCACATGCCACTCCTCTGGTTTATATGATGTGTCTACTGCACTTTTCAAATGCTCTTCCATAGAACTGTATTTTTCTCCCTCAAAGAAATAAAATTAATTGTTCTCCATGGTTGGATTTTGATTTGGTTTGGTTTTGGTTTGATTTTTTATGATTACTTTCTCATCCATTAAGATATCATTCTGTTTGTGCAAATTCTGAAAATAAAAATATTACAGAAGGCAGCATTTACTAATTAAAAATCCTTCCTGTCTCTACCTCTGTGCCTTAAAGGCCACCTTTCCCTCTGCCTTTTATTCTCCTTCTGGCTGACTTATTGTATGCTTTTATTTTGCACTTTGCAGTTCCTCAGATGGTACTTAAACCTGTGACCTTAATTATATCTAGGTAGCCATTCTATTGTTGTAGAAGTAGCAACAGGAGAAATTTATGTGCATGCATATATATATATAAATAAACTTTTAGCTCATGGTATACAAATTTAATATCCTTGCTACTGCCTATCTCAGAGGAAGGCTGGAGGTTTCCTTTACAACTTTTTCTTTGTGTGAGTGAGCAAATGAACTTATATTTCCCTGAAAAGATGGGACTTTTACATGATGTTTAGACCAGGGATCTATCTTGAACTTATGAGATTTGTAAGGCTTTGGTAGCAGCTGAGGGGAAAATGCCACATCTCCCTTATTTACGAGTGACTTTGAACTTAAGGAGAAGCTCATTTGTATACATCTGGATAATCTATTTCTACAACTAAAGGCTCTCTGGAAAAACTTGACCTTGGAAAAGGAAAATAATAAAAATAATACAAAACCAGTCGTATAGAAAAATGTGTAAATATTAGTTGAACACAATGAGACATTTGCTAAGGGCTGAGTAACCAGAAAATTGTAAGCATTTAAGAGAAATGCTTCTTACTTTAAATTCACTTGCACATCCCATAGTAATATGCCTCACTATGGCAGACTGCTAGACAGAGGGAAAAAAAGCTTTGCAAGTTCAATAGCTACCCACTGATTGTAAACATGAGAAGGATCTCTGCAAACACAGTGCTGAAATATAGAGTAATTTCCTCTTTATTAGAGTCCATGAACTCTGTTCCATTAATGGTTAGGCTCTGTACACAGTGCATATAACAGAATTACACAGTTATTTTCTTCAATGCTTTACTTGCCTGCCTTTTAAAGTTCCTTTAGGAAAAAAAAAAAAAAAGGCAAAATATCCTTACTTTTTCTTTTCCTCCTCTTATGATAATTTCCACATCTCATGTTAATATGTAGTCCAAGGTACTCTGTGAGTGACATCTCTGTGATGCTCTAAAATGTCCTACACTGAATTTAAAGGATGTTTAACATATATCAGGTACCCTAACTCAGCCTTTTTCATTATTTTTTAAGAAGAAAAAAGGGAAAGAAAATGAATATTTGAAGTAGAAAAATAAATTAATCCATTTATGTCATAGTCAATCTATGGGCTGGATACTCCAGCACGTTAAGTCTTCACTTCAGCTTGGCCATGAAGTCCTTTAGGCAACAGAGATGCTGACAGTCCGAGTACAAACCCCATAGCTTGGTTTTCAAGAGAAAGAAACTTATATCTGTAAATGAGAAAGGAGCCATGGTTACTCACAGGGGTTGTCACATGGAGACTGCAGAGAACATGTAATGGCACACCCACTGTCATCCCATGCCACTGTCATATCTGCAGCCCAAGTGATCTTTGGGAAACAGCTTGGTTCTCTGCTGCACAAATATAAGACTAGTCCTACAAGGGGAGTGTCAGGACTCTGAAGGCATCAATGGTCCTCAACAGCCATGACCAAACTTACTCAAGAATCCTACCCACCTACTGTCATAGAGCAGGAGTCCTGTTCTCTCTCTGTCCTGGACAGCAGTCGCTGCCTCTGGAGTGGAGCTCAGACCTGTACTGTTGATTGCTTATCTCCTGGATAGACCCCTCAGACATATGCCATGGTTTATCTCCAGCCTTGTCTCCAGCTCCATTTGTTTTCCATCCTGATGCAATGCATGGATAAAACCTCAATATGATTTATCTCTTCACAGTGTTACCAGTCCGCATCTCTACTTGCCATGTCAGGACCCCACAAGACTGCCCTGTCGGTGAGGGCATTGCCTGTGCTGGCTAGTCACCCTCAGCTTGTTCCCCTTCATGACCCCTGAAGAAGAATGACAGGAGAAGAAAGGTGACTGTGCTTGTCAAGTGTGTTTTAGTGTGGATAATGTTTTCTATTTATATTGCAAACAGACCATGTCTTCTGCACATAGATGAGATAACACTCAGCTAGAAGATGTTTCTTTTAGTTCCTTTTTTCTAACAGTTGCTTCAAGATTAGATGCGAATGATGAGTCAAACATTGATTTTAAATTGTGGAAGTTGGGGAAGAGTTGTCCATAGCATTTTTGTTAAAAGAAGGTGAATTATTCTTATCTTCTTGAGGATTGAACTATCTGCTCAGATTTCCTTAGGAAGCCAGATGTTATCAAATACCTCATGATTTACTGTGATAATTGGTTAAAATAAATAAATTAAAAAGGCTCATGTGAAAAGAAGAAACATCTTTGTCCTACCGTAATGTAAAAGAGAATTAAAGGGTTAAGTTAAGCACTAAATTAATTTTGATTGTTATTACTGTTAACATTACAATAAATTCTGACAAACTTGTCCAGTGGGCTAGGGTGACAGACAGAATGCGTTTTAGGCCTGGCTTTTTATAATGATGATCAATATTATTAGTAACAATAGAAATAGCAAAATGCCTGAAACAACGTGATTCCTCCTTCCTTTAATACCAGTCAGGATGATGTCAAATCGTGTTCTTTTGTTTGTGTTGGGTTTTTTTTTCCCTTTTTTTTTTTTTCTTTTTTTTGAAGACTAAATTTAAGTGAAGGCCTATCAGAAAGTGCTTCTTCTGCTATCTGAGCTGCTTTGCCTATCAATTCTCCTTTCTCTTTGCTAAGCCAAATTTTGCAAAACAGAAAACCCAAATTCAAGTCCTTGCATCTGGTGTCAATTGAAATAAAACAAAGACAGGCTCATTTTAGCCACATAATTTAAGAAAGAAGACAGTATGATAACATTTAGAACAAGCCTTGTACATACCAGCCAGCCATTATCTTTCAGAAGCAGGTGGCAGATGGCATGAAATCATCTTCATCAGACCTCCACAACTTTGCTGCCACATTTGGGAGGATGGTTCTTGTAATGACTGCTTGCATATGCATACTGTGTGATGGGCACTTCTTGGTTTCCGTGCACCTCATTTTGGAAAGAAGCTAATATGGCTACACATGTACTTTATTGCACCGTTCACATTTGGCATCATTAAGAGGAAGAAAAATATTTTCTTTCTTTTTTTTTTTTTATTTTTTTTTCTGCATGAATCTTCTCTGCTTGCATCAGAATGGCACAGAGAATCAAAATCCACAGAGCACCAAGGCTTTCCTGAAACTGCTATGCGATCAGCCTGCGTATAATGCCTCTCATGATGTAATATCAGAACTATTCCTCTCTGAGTCATACAGCCACATCTGGCAAAATGAGATTCTCCTTCAGATACAGAGCTCCGGTCAAGAGCTCTGCAGATTTTTCTAACATGGTTCTCAAACTCCTCCTTGAAAACAGGTATGCGAAAATACCTGCAGTTTACAAATCAGCAAGGTAAGGCATACTGCTTTTCCAAGACTGATAGGACAATCAACCAGAAATCTGAGAAATTTACTCGTGGAAGAGTAATTTGCACATACCTTATTTGCACTACTGAGTCCCTTTTGCTGTTGGGTTTGTTCAGACAAACCCAAGACTAGACTCTCCTTGACTTCTTCAGGATATCACTGCATTGACAAATTTCAAGGTTGTACCATTAGCGTTGTAGTACCTTATGCTTCTGTTAAAGACCTCTGCAAGCCAGTGATGATACAGGAATCAGTTATGCTACTGTGCAGTGTTAAAGATAAAGCTTCTGGTTCCCATAACTACTGTGAAATGTAGAAACCCTGAATCCTAAAGGCTCAAAGTTACAGCAAAGTAAAAACAGATTCATGACTTCAGTCTGCTTTGACATTAGCCTCATCAGCTTCTAATCCTGAATACGCTATTATAGAAAAGGAATGAAGAAAAACACTGATTTTGATCTTTTAGCTGAGTGATGCCTTATCTGTGGTCAAAGTCAACACAATGCTTTGGAGATTCTCTAATAAATTACATGTGACTTTTGGAAGCCACTGCCACTAACGTTTCCACTGGCAAGAAAACAAACTGTAACATTGCCTCCAGCAATCCATTTCTCAGCCTGACTGCCCACAGAAAAGGTTCAGAAGAAGTCATGCTTCGTCCAACGCATATGAGTGAGAGGGTACAAGCACACGTGGAAAAGTGCATCAGACAACCCAGCAGACCTGCAGAAGAAACAGGTATGGAGTAAGTAGCAAACTATCTTGCTTCAGAATACTAGTCTACTGTGTCTTCATGTTTTCAAGACATTTCTTATAATAATCTTCATCAAATCCCCAGGTACCAAAGTACTTGTGCTCAATTTAAACACATGCTTAATTTAAGCATGTAAATAGTCCAATTTATGTTGGATCAAGGCCTAATTCTTTCTCATTAAAATTTAATTTTAAAACCCTATCAATGCTTCTACTGGTTTCTTTCATCCTCTTCATCTATGAGTGGCACTCTTTTTCCTTTTTTTTTTTCTTTTAATTTTGCTGCATTAAAACATTGCATATTCATATGGCAGTTACCACTTCTGTTTGAAAACAATACACTACATTCTAAGACTATTCTGCCCAGCCAGAAGATATTATTAAATATCATAAACAAATACAGACACACACTGTGACATCTGGATAGAAATAGCCCCACAGTCACATTTTACAAAGGAAGCCCAATTCAGAGGAAGAGCTCAGACACGTAAAATGGACATTAATGGCATCTTAATGTGCCTCAGCTGCCTCTAGGGAGTTCAAATATGTTGCCTCACAGTCAGTTCTAGTGGAGCTTTATCAGCAGATGGACCATTATGGGAACTCAAAATGCTCTATCAGATACATTAATGCCCCAAACTGATACATTATGATTTTCTGTTTTGTGGAGGGAGTGATGCTTAAAATTAATTATATATATTTTGTTGCTGTTGTTAAGCTGATCAGTATTTGCTTGCAGGCATGGAAAGCTGGTAATTTCTTCTTCTTCTTTTTTTTTTTTTTTTTTTTTTTGCCAAGGGTTGTTCATATGCATAGAACATCATGAGAATCCTGAGAAGAAAGCCATTATTTATTTTTTTTTTTAATTTTGTGTTTATTGGTTTCAGCAGAACTTTATAGTCCACCCACAGCAAAAATAAAAATGAATGGCAAAATAACAAACCAGTTTGAGCTATGTATATGAATATTTCTGTGCATGTTTATGCTATTCTAAATACAGGGTTCATACTGATATGGTATATGGATACACTGGATACACTGGATACACAGGAACTCACTGAATGAGAGAAAGCAATTAAAGAAAAAAGTTGAGTAAACCAAAAATTACATGAAGAAAGAAGTTTCTTAACTTTTTTTTAACCAAGTATTGATGCAACTTTTCTAAAATCTGGTGTTAGAAGTTCTGTAAGGCTTTTGTGCAGAGATCTAAAGTCACTTTAGACTGAAAGTCTTTCATGTACAAACATCATTTGCCCTTGAAAACAAAAAATAAAAGTTGCATGCCTTGTTTGTATTCAGTTTTATGAGATAATGATGTTACAGATCATTGTGAGAGAGGAACTGTTCAAGGAATGGGACTATTTGTATGTGTGACTAGACACTCAGGAGTTCATTTCTGAAGTGGAATTTCTCCCCAGGAGAGTGCTGTTGTTATTTTGTTTTTGTTCCTGGAAGGCAGAATTGCCTTGCCCGTTCGATTTTCTCAGTCCAGAGCCAGTATAAGCACCTGCCAGTTCTCAATGTTTTGTCTTTGAGTGGAGCAAACATGGCTTATCAGTCACGTCCTAGAAAAAAGCTAAGCTGTTCTCAGGTTGGCCCCATGTTTTTAGTCTCAAGTACTGTGGCTTAATCTAACTTCTGAATGGAATGGGGTAAAAATGAATCCCTGCTCTTTGCCTTATGAACTGTATATTAGGTGACATTTCTGTTACCCAAACAGCTTGGACAGCAAGTTAAATTAGTTGAAACTAGAGGAATAATTAAGTGTGGTTTAACTTACATTCTTTCAAGCTTGATTAATATAATATTAGTCTTCCAAGAGAGGAAATGTATTTTTAGCTACTGAAGCTTTTTAGTTCTATAGGTTACTCACCTAGTGGAAGTCATAAGACACACATATTTTACACACACATATACAAATACGTAATGATTGTTGCTCCTTGATGCCAAATAACCATGTTTCTATTTTCTATATGAACAAGAAAAAGAAGACAAAAAATTGCTCAAAAAACTGTCTTATCTAAGGCAACGATTACTGTTCTAATGGGATTTATACACACAAACATTCACACACAAGTAGACCTTGAAAGATTTGTATAAACAAATCACCTCTCAAACAACATCAATTTGTGATTTTTGTAAGCCACATTTATGTTTCAGCTCTGTTTCCTCCCCCGTTCTTTATTAATTTGACAAGTTTCTACAACAAATACCATGACTATGTGTATGGTATGACAAAAAAAATTTAGGGCACTGCCTTCTGGCACTACTGCTAAGAAAATATCTTGTCAATAGTGAACCCATTGTAAAACAAGGTTAAACAGATCTTTCGGCTTTCATACCAAAGACATGGGTTCAATTCCAAAATACTCAGGAACTGAAGCAAATCTGTCCTGAAGGTCGCTTGTTTCAGTCTACCAGATACAGCAGTAATCTCAGGTAACTGCAGTCTGATTTCAGATAACTCATCCAAGTGTTTAAAATTAGTTGAGATCAAATATGTCTAAATATCTTAGATAAACCTCTGAAACACTGTGTGTCATTCCCAGGCACTTTGCTGGATCTTTGGTAATCACCCCCAGTGTAACTGTACTGAGGAAACCACTTCCTCACTGTAATCTCTTGTATGCTGCATTGCTGAAATGGCACGGGGTGGGGGGATAAAATGCTAGATGTTAAGCAATGATTGGTATGTGCCATGAATTAGCAAACGAACCCCCCTTGAGATGAACCTGAAGTTACAGGAATCAAGTTTCACAGAAAGGCTGTTATTGCCCCCGTTAGCAGCTAAAAATTCACATGCAGACACATCTTAAGTAATGTGTTGAGCTGTCCAAAAGGTAATTTAAATGTTGTCAAGGCAAACAAGAATACGCTCACAAATTCAAGAGCAATATATGTGCAATTTACACAACATCAATTTCTTTGGTTGTTTTTTGAATGGAGCCATCGTCATCAATTAAGTTAGTGGCTCTTTGATTCAAATTACTTTTTGACACATAGTGAACGGAATGTCTCACTAGAGCATTATTTTCGCCATTGTTCCCTAGGCAGCCATAGAGTAAATGCAAACAGGTGGAAGTCTGGAACATCACTGCTGCTGAATCACATAACTGACCAACAAAGAAGAATCAACATAATAAATATAAATATTATTTTGAGATAGGAGACAGTGGAAATGGATATTTATGTCCACCCTGTTGCTCAGCGCTTGACGTAACAGCACAGACTGCCAAAGAGAACTTAATAAAAATACTGAGCCAGATTCTCAGATGGTGAAATATGCCATAACTCTACAATGTACCCATAAGATAGAGCCAATATTGGAATCAGACCACATGACTGGGGCTCTGGAATAGTATATTCTAAGGTGAAAAATTCATCTGCATGAAGTCCACAGCTCTTCTACTGAAAACTATTAACACAAGGGCAAATGGGCAAACATGAGTCATGAGATTAAAATCAGATGATAGTTTATATTTAGTTATGTTACAGAGGAGACTTGCTATGAGTGTAATGTTTAATTAGTTCTTCAAAACAGGGCCACATAAACCAAATATGATGTAAGCAACAGTAACTCATAGAAAGATAGTGGTAACTAGGCACTCCTTTTCCAGTGTCATGCCCTATAATTGAAGTGCAGCTTTGAGTCACTGAGGTTTTGTGAGGACTTAATGGGTTAGGAATTCACCCTGATTAAACCCTAATTCTGTGCATCTACTTTTTTTATGTTTTTCACTCTGACAGAGATTCACCATTATAGGAGTCTGGTTTTTTTCCTGCACCTTTTACAGCTCCAAACAGACAGTCATAGCCTACCTTGCTATTAGCAACATGCACATATGCATGCCTATATTTTCTACTATATGTAGAAAACTCAATTTTGATAAAAAAGCTAATGAATGCTAAATTAAAGTTTAATAAACTGTTGAATAAAGTGCCTTGGGCAAACATTTAAAGTGAGATGGGAGGCAGCTGGGTCTCGCCAAAGGTCTGCTTCTCAATCTATGTCTGATGATGATTTTTATATGGCAGAGGCGCAAAGCCTCCACCATAGAGCAGGATCATCACATCACCTGGAGAAGCAATAGCATGGGAAGTGCTGACATCATGGCTGGCAAAGCCCAGTATGCTGTAGAAGGTTATGATGTTCATACAAGGGCTTTCATGCTCTCATTTAAGCTTAACAGCTTACAAAGGAGAATTTCCATTTAAAGAGGTCTTTCGTGGCTCTTAGATGGTCTGTTTGGCACGAATGACTGACACACCACAAAACAGCAATGATATGCACTATACATAAGCTAACAATGATTGATTAAAGTAATATGAGAGGAAAGATACTATGCCTGAGGAGACAAATGACATAAGCATCTTGACTACCACTATGGAGATAACTCAAACAAGAATAAATGTTGGCAATGGATTATGTAAGTCACTGATGGCATCTAGATTTCTGAAAAAAAAACCAACCCTAAAACAAAACAAAACACACACACACACACACACACCCAAAAAAAGAAAGAAAAAAAAATCCCAGACAGAAAAAATAAAGCATAAATCATTTAATTACATATGCCTGTGAATTTTCCTTCTCAATCTCCAGCTTCCTATCCCCCCAGCTGAGCATTCATTAAAGATAAATCTGTCTTTTTCTTAATGATTGGACAATACCTGAAGGGTCAGAGAGGAATAGTATGGTCATCAGCTCTGTACACCTCCTTTGTCAGTTGTACTTAGCAGCAAGTGCAATCAGAAGCTATTTTGGACTTGGTCTGTGATAATAAGGCAGAGTATGACAGAAATAGTTGAGGAACCAAGGTCTACTTTAGTGATCATAATATATTCAGGTATGAAATATTCCTCTGGGTGTATGTGAAAATAGACTCTCAGAAGTTAATGTAACTTTTTTCCCTCCTTTTTTAAGACTCATTTGGAGAATCTAATATATGGAATAATTTGTAGGAAGTGAAATGACATCAACAGCAGTGCAGAAAATCTACCATTATGAAATAAAAAAAAAAAAAAGTTCTGTATCTAATTGACAGATATAGAGGATGGATACCAACTATATTCATCCCAGTAAAAAGTATCAGAAATAGGACAACAGAGACAAGAATGTGGTAAAGCAAAGATAATAAGGAGAAGCAGAAGGCATTTGAAAAGTTCAAAGGATATGTTAAGTGGGAGAAATGGGCAGATTATAAGTGTAGATAAAGCAAGGAAGAAATAATTGGAGTGAAAATGAACTCTGAACATGAAACAGGCCAACACATCTCAACCTCACAGGGTTTTTGAGATATTTACACAATAGGCAACTGAAAAAAAAGATAGTCTTGGTAATCATGATAATGAATTCAATTTTATGTAATGTATCAGCACCACAAAACATTCTGCTCCTCATTTCAGTACCTTATTCAAAGCCTGCTAGAGTTGGTGGCAGTCTTTCAGTAGCTTTTGGATGATTAAATCAAGTCCTATTAAAATTATATATCAGGTGGGTTGAACATTCATATCCTAAGAATTTAGGTTCAAATCTACTACAGGCAACCGGGCACATAAGATCCATCTGGTCCCTGGTCTTTGAAAAGCCTATTAGTTTATTTTTAAAGCAGGTTTCACCTCCATTAGAAGATTTTTTTTTTTTTTAATATGTATTAAAATGTACTATATTAAAATGCAATATTCAAACATAGAAAAAAAACCCAAACAAACTAGTCTATCAAAATTCTTAGAAAAAATCATAATAAATTAAAAACCAAAGCACAAATCTAAAAAAGAAAAGGAAAATAAAGGAATGGGCTAAAAGACAGTAAACAAAATATTCTGTGTTTTCATAATGCTAATGAACAGATTGCTGTCAGAGTTAGGACTTGTAAGAAAGTTTCTGCCAAGACCATGTTTTACAAAAATGCACGTTTTGACAATGTTCTGTGTCAGTGTTCAGTTGCTTGTGTACACACATACATATGTATTTAAGTGTCCATTTTGGAAGAATATATTTTCCAGCTGTAGGAAAAAAGCCTGAGGCCATGATGTGTGTTGTGAATGGAACCATGATAGAGGTGATTGGCTACTGATAGAGGTGATGTGCTGTTACTGGGGGTAATTAGGCTATCAGATGAAGGCCAGATGAGCCTTAGTGCTGCCTTAGCCTGGTGGAAGAGGGAATGATGCTAAAGTTTCATGGTTCTGTTCTGCCGCTGTGCAAGACCCACAACCTGTGAGCTGAAGGGTAACCTTGACTGAAGGTAACCATTATCCCTCATTTACACATAATAAATACATCAAAGTGAGAAAGTGGCTGCCCCCCATACCATCTATGATGGCAGCAATGGGTGAGTTGACTACAGTCTCACCTCCATTCCTGTCAGAAGTAGAAATTTCGCGTTTGAATTCCTCCATAGCAAAGGATGAGAACGTGACCCTACTTTGCAGAAAAAATTGATGGGCTTGCTCCTCACTCCTCCTGAAGATTTGTGCCTTTGACTACATCAGATGTTTGCAACATCTTGTAAAACAATGGCAATCCAATCATAGTTCTGATAGATAACCATGTTAACATACAAAAATTTTTCAAAACAAAGAACATAGGTCCTGCTTTTCTGGGTAATGAGTCAGGACTGATAACGAGAAACATCAGATCTTGGATGACTACCCAGAAGAAAATGGGCAGTAATTAGGTAAAAGATAGTCCTAGCAGAGGGCAGCACAACCACCGACTCACAGTCCATTGACTCAACAAACCCACCTGCTCAAAAGAAGGTCTGAGCTTATGTGTCTGATTCGCATGAGAAGCAAGAGGAACCTTTAACCAATAAGAGATGGAATACTAATTTATGAACAAATTGTATAACTTTAAACCAACCAGCACAGGTTTTTTTGTTTGTCAAAATCTATAAATAGCTTAAAGTTACCATCATCATTATGCTTGATTTGTGGAAAATTCCACGAGGCACCCTGTGCAGAATAAACAGTGTCTCTTTCCTAAACTAGACTCTGTGTCTCTGTTTAGAAAGCCCCAGATGGGCAACAATGCCCAGGTGGAACTAAGCTTAATGAAATAATAATTGTTTATTTTTTCCCATATGAACTCAATTAATTGTTGGCTAGCTTAGGATTTTAGCACTAATTCTGTAAGTGAATGTATCAACGGCAATTCCAAATCTTCTTGCTTCAATAAACTGTACTATCTGTGAATCCATAATAGCGAAAGTTCTTATTGAACATGACCAGATGCATAGTGTCATTTTGGTTATAATCAGAAATTAAATCCAGCCTTACCAAGCCCCTTTGATCTCTGAGGACTGGCTGAAACACAAGGGGGTTTATTTTCTGCCAAATCTCTATACGCTTAACACAAGACAGGCAAAGAACAGATCATTTTGAGGCAGAAACTATAGAAAGGGCAAGCAGGAGTGTAGCTGCTGGGAGATTTAACAGTCAGTTCGAGAGGAAATTGAAATGTTTGGTCTCATTAAATTGGTCTGAACTATCACTTGTACAGCCTTGATGCTTTTGAAGGGAAAAATTGGAGAGCTGAATATCCAATACCATTTATAATATTTTTTGATTTTGTAGTGTTGTTTTATGGGGATTTTAGTTTAGGTGCAAAAGAATTTCTTTGAATTTTTTTTTTTTTTTTTTTTTTTTTTTTTTTTTTTTTGGCTTTGTGATATTTTTACTGTGATGGTGCAGTTTCACCCATTATTTGCACAGGGAAAAAAGTAGATGGTGGATCATGGTTAAAGCAGCACTATTTAAGAAGTGAGAAGAGTGGCAGATTATAAAGAAGAGATAATACATCTACTAAACTGCTGGAGATCAGGCTTTTTTTTTATTATCATTTAGTTTTATACTGAAGAGCATGGTATTTCCAGGTGAAGAGGAGATCAGCTATATCTATGCCAGCATAATAAGAAGCTAACATTTTATGTTCTTTTCACCACCTTTCTCTCACATACCTGGTATTTCTTGTTCCCCAGAAGATGGTAATGCATATACAGTTATTGCTGAAATGAAAGAAAACATTCAGTTATATGACTTTTCTTGTCTCAGGATTGTGTCTCATTAGTGAAATGTGTTGCCATACTGAGGTTAATAAATAGTATTAACCCTAATTTAAAGGTGGGGAGAATGAGGCAAATGTTAAGAGCAGAAAGTGCAACTTCAGAACTACATAGTGAGTCAGCAGTAGAGCAATAAAGAGTACACATATTTTCTTTCTCAGGTACCCTCCTGTCACTGCTGCCTCTATTTTCAACACTAAACATGGCACTTTCTCATAGTAAATAAAAGAGAGGGAAATATAGACTCCATTCTTAAAAGATTTTTTTCTTCTTTTTCTTTTTTTTTTTCCCTGTTTTCTTTGGCAATGCACTATGACCTGGCAAATCAGTTCAAAAAGGAAAGAGGAAAAAAATATATCAGGAAGTATATCTTATTAAACAGTTGGGTCAGGTTATCTGCCTGTCAGTAAAAGGGGAAAACATGCATTTGGCACATTGCTGCTGAGCATGCTTTCTATTTTATCCCAGTGCACACCCAGCATTTAATAAGCATTATATTCTGTGCCCTTTAAAAAAATGATTGAATTATTGCTCTTTTTATGGTTCCATAAAAGCCTTTATTAATTTGGGGAAGCAGCTTCATCTTGCCTGCCTGGAGAGTCCTTGGTGAGTGGTTAAATTATTCATGCAGATTCCAGTTGTCTTTGTTTACTGTGTCCAGATCATGATGCCTTTATTTTGGAAAATGGAAGCCAAGTAAGTGCATATATCTGGTGATATCTGGGTGCTGGTGGTCTGCAGTGTGGGTGGTAATGGAGTTTAAATCATTCAGGACTTATGTTAAAAAAAAAAAAATATAGAAAATGTATGCATAGGGGGTATTCTGTCAATAACTACACTGTCAGTAACTACACCATCAATAACTACAACCACTACTGGCCTGGAGGATAATGAGCAAAGGGAGAAGCTCAGACTAGTTTGCTTCAAGAAAAATTTCAAGAGCTTTTTATTTCACTGTCGAGGCTGAAACTGGGGAAGGAGCCATGGAGCCCGCTGAAGTCAAAGAGAAGAACCTGGCTGAGAACTGAGGCACTGAGACAGGACTTTGGATTTCTGTAGTTATGGATGGTAATGGTGAAATAATTCTGTTAAATGTGCTGCAGTTTACTTAAGACCTTGCTGTTTTATGCACAGGCAGAGAAAATAATTTATACCTTTTGCTAAAAGTAGAATATACTTAATATTAGTCAGAAGAAAAGTAAACATCTAGGACAAAATAACTCCATCCCATGATGTCACCACAAGAAGCACTCATATCCATTTTTATACATAAGAGATACCCATACATCCTTAAAACACTAGTGTTGTCTCAACTTTCGTAAGAACTCCGTAAGAATACTACTTTAAGCTTCAGGATCCACTTTAAATTCCCTCACATATAGCTTTGATAAATTTATTGTAAATAACTTGTAAAAATAGGCATTAAACAAAAATTCTGTTAGTACCTGGGCAACAGGTTAGTATATTTCTTCATCTGAATTATGCAGCTTTCTGGACCTGAAATATTGTCCCTTTTGTGTCCCTGGGGATGGTAAAAAAACCCACAAACCAGTGAAGATTAGTCTGTTCTATTGAAAAGGGAAAAATCATTAAAAATAATTAAAAAAAAAAATTTATAATACAAACACACAGAGATTTTGGACTGGAAGCACTTGTGATTTTCTATAGCAGACACATGACTTTTAGTTATTTCTTTGTTTGCATGTTCTTCCATTTGCTAGCTTTGATAGCTCATGGGTGGCGGGATTTTGAGATCAGAGGGATGATGGCTAGTGTGTTAATTTCTAGTCCGGTTCAGGCTATTATTCAGTAGCTGCTTGCAATTGTGATTGTTGTTACTAAGAGTAGGCTTATGGCTGAGATAAGTTTTGTAAAGGGACTCATTAGTAGGTGAAGGGGTTGAACCATCATTTTCAGGGTATGGGCCCAATAGCTTTGTTAGCTGACCTTACTAGGAAATAATATAAAGGAAGTATGGAGGATTTTGATTCCTTTTGTGTATATTCGGTTCCTGCTTTTCTAAGTTTCTTAGAAAATGACAGGGTTGATGTACCTCTATGTTCACTTTATCACAGTGACCCTTAAGTTAGGGCACATTTCCTTAGGTAAGGAAGTAGGCCCACATAAGAGGTTGGTATGTTGGTGTGTCAGAGGTATGTCACTTAAAAAAAATTAATAAACCAAAGAAATAGGGTACTCCCAAATGTAATCATAGACCTCATAGCAGCCTTCCAGTGTCTGAAGGGGGCCTAAAAGGATGCTGGGCATGGACTATTCATCAGGGACTGTAGTGACAGGACAAGGGGTAACGGGTTCAAACTTCAACAGGGGAAGTTTAGATTGGATCTAAGGAAGAAATTCTTTACTGAGAGGGTGATGAGGCACTGGAATGGGTTGCCCAGGGAAGTTGTGAATGCTCCATCCTTGGCAGTGTTCAAGGCCAGGTTGGATGAAGCCTTGGGTGACATGGTTTAGTGTGGGGTGTCCCTGCCCATGGCAGGGGGGTTGGAACTAGATGATCTTAAGGTCCTTTCCAACCCTAACTATTCTATGACCTTAAGATCATCAAGTTCCAATCCCCCTGCCATGGGCAGGGGCACCTCACACTAAACCATGTTGCCCAAGGCTCTGTCCAACCTGGCCTTGAACACCAAAAGCAATGGAGCATTCACAGCTTCCCTGGGCATCCCATTCCAGTGCCTCACCACCCTAACAGTAAAGAACTTCCTCCTTATATCCAATCTAAACTTCCCTTTTTAAGTTTTAGCCTGCTATCCCTTGCCCTATCACTACAGTCCCTAATGAAGAGCTCCTCCTCAGCATCCCTATAGCCCCCCTTCAGATACTGGAAGGCTGCTATGAGGTCTCCAAGCAGCCTTCTCTTCTCCACGCTGAACAGACCCAACTTTCCCAACCTATTTTCATACAGCGGGTGCTCCAGTCCCCTGATCATCCTCGTGGCCCTCCTCTGGACTTGTTCCAACAGTTCCATGTCCTTTTGATGTTGAGGACACCAGAACTGCACACAATACTCCAAGTGAGGTCTCCCGAGAGCAGAGTGGCAGGATCACCTCCTTCTAGCTGCTGGTTACGCTCCTACTCTTCACCAGAGCATTTTAAGATACCTCCTGTTTCAGGAATTTTTTCTCTGTCTGTCATGCTTTGCAATGTTCTTCTCCCTGTGTAGGAGACTGCTACTGCTGAACCCAGGACACCCTGTTAGTGTTGAAAACCATTCCCTTCCCTTAAAGGAAGACATCTTTCTTCATGGAAAACTCATTTTTCCTTTTCGTGTCAGCCATCCTTTCTTTTTGCCAAGATGTGACATAATCTCAATTGACATTGAATTGACAACTCAGTTGAATTGCTCAGGTGAATAGCTCGAGAGAGGACACCTTCAACAACTGAGCAGGGGAAGCTCAGTGTCCAGGAGCCTCAACTCAGAGCGGCCAGAGCCATTGAGGGAGCCTCAAGTCCTCGATAGGACTTGCCCAGGAGCCGGCAGCTCAGCTGACGTGAGCAGGGACTCACAGGGAGCGGAGCCAGGAGGAGGGGCACCAGCCCTGACTGGTTGAAAACCCGCTCCAGGGAGCAGGGTGAGGCAGTTTGCACGAGCAGCCGAGCAGGACGACCAGGGACCGGTCTGGGAGCTCTGTTCTGGCTGCCCTGATTGTGGCCAGCATAGGCACCCAGAGCCGATGAGAGGGGAGGCTGCAGTGCAGAGCTTGGAGTATAGAGGGTGCCTGCATTGGTCTCGTGAGGGAAAGGTGCCCAATGGGCAGGGCTGCACTCGGTGCTCCCTGGTCGAGGTTCTCCTGCAGGAAGTCGAGGTTCTCCTGCAGGAAGTCGCTGAGCTGCGGGATGCTATTAATAGGCTGCAAGATGTCAGGGAAGCTGAGAGGAAGCAGGACTGCTTGCTCCAGGCCCAAACTGTGCAGGGGCCTCAAGTGTCCACTGTAGCTCATGGAGGAAAGAAGGAGGCCGTTAACCCAGAAAGCTGGGAAACAGTAACAACAACAACAACAAAAAAAAAAAAAAAAAAAAAAAGAGGAAGAGGACAATTAAAAGCAAGGGACGTCCTCCTAAATCTGCTGCCTCCACCCAGAACCGCTTTGCTGTCCTCAGGGGGCTGATGAGGAAACGCACTTGCACCTGAAACAACCGGCTGATGCACTGGTAAAGAAGATCATTACTGGTGCTGGCAGGAAAAAGTGGTGAGTCGTAGTGCTAGGGAAGTATACTTTGAAAGGGACAGAAGCACTTATCCGTCAGCCTGACCCAGTCTCAAGGGAGGTGTGTTGCCTACCTGGGGCACGGATCAGGGATGTTGAAGGGAGGCTGCCTGCTCTAGTAAGTCCCACGGACTATTACCGACTTCTGTTGATCCATGCGAGTGCTATTGATATAGATAGCAGTAGCCTGGAGAACATAAAGAAGGACTACAGAGCCCTGGGAGAGGTGGTTAGGGGCTCTGGAGCTCAGATTGTCTTTTCATCAATTCTCCAGGATACAGGGGAAGACCCTAAAAAAGGCTAGGAGGATTGGTCAGGTTAATAATTGGTTAAAAGGGTGGTGCCATAGTCAGGGGTTTGGGTGTCTTGAACACGGAACACAAGTTAGTAGGCCAGGTCTACTGGGGGCTGCTGGAGCAGATCTGACAAAGAAGGGGAAGAGTGGTTTTGGTAGGAGGCTTGCCAGACTGGTCAAGGATGCTTTAAACTAGATGTGTTGGGGGAGGGGGGCATCATTGCATCCCAACACACCCAGTCAGTTGCCAGCACCTATAATAAATCCTCAGAGCAGTGTAGAGATATTCCAGCCGCTCCAGCCAATGACCCGGCTTCATTTGGAGCTCGGCTCAGATGCCTCTATACAAACGCTGGTAGCATGGGGAACAAACAAGAGGAATTAGAGATGTGTGCACGTCTACAGGGGTATGATATAGTAGGCATCACAGAAACATGGTGGGATGGCTCCTATGACTGGAGTGTCAGAATGGAAGGTTACAGGCTCTTTAGAAAAGACAGGCCCGGCAGGCAGGGAGGGAGAGTTGCTATTTATGTTAGGGATAAGCTGGAGAGTATGGAACTCTGTCTGGGGACAGGTGAGCAGTCAATAGAGAGTTTGTGGGTCAGGGTTAAAGAGAGAACAGCTACAGGGGACATTACTGTGGGGATCTGTTACAGACTGCCTGATCAAGAGGAATCTGCGGATGAAGCATTCTATGGGCAGATAGGAACAGCCTCACGCTCACAGGCCCTTGTTCTCATGGGAGACTTCAACCACCCTGATATCTGTTGGAGGGACGGTACAACCCGGCACAAGCAATCCAGGAGGTTCCTCGATTGTGTGGAAGACAACTTCCTTCTGCAAGTAATAGAGGAACTGACAAGGAGAAGTGCCATGCTTGACCTCGTGCTTACCAACAGGGAAGGGCTCGTTGCAAATGTGACACTCTAGGGCAGCCTTAGATACAGTGATCACAAGATGGCCGAATTCGAGGTCCTCAGGAGAGTGAGAAGAGCGTGCAGCAAGCTCACTGCCCTGGACTTCAAGAGAGCAGACTTTGGCCTCTTCAGGAACCTGCTTAGTAAGGTTCCATGAGGTACAGCCCTAAAGGGCAGGGGGGCCCAAGACTGTTGGCTGGTATTCAAGGATCACCTGCTACAAGCTCAGGAGTGTTGCATCCCAACTAGAAGGAAGTGCAGCAGGAGGGCCAGGAGACCTCCTTGGATGGATAAGCAGCTGCTGAGGAAAATTCAAAGGAAAAAAGAGGCTTACAGAAGGTGGAAGCAAGGACAGACAGCCTGGAAAGAATGCAAGGATATTGTTCGGGAAGCTAGGGACCAGGTTAGAAAAGTTAAGGCCCAATTAGAATTAAACTTGGCTAGGGTTGTTAAGGATAACAGGATGGGAGCCTATAGGTGCGTAGCGATTAAAAGACAGATTAGGGACAACGTAGGCCCCCTCCAAAAGATATCAGGAGAAGTGGCTGCCCGGGATTTGGAGAAAGCTGAGGTTCTTAATGACTTCTTTGCCTTGGTCTTCACTGGCAAAGGCTCTGACTGCACCGCCCAAATCTTGAAAGGCGAACGCAGGGACTGTGAGAATGAAGACCCTAGGCTCATTGTAGGAGAGGATCTGGTTCGAGACCATCTTAAAAACCTAAACATACACAAGTCCATGGGACCTGGTGAAAGCCATCCGTGGGTCCTGAAGGAGCTGGCAAATGAAGTTGCTAAAGCACTGGCCATCATATTTGAAAAATCATGGCAATCAGGTGAAGTTCCCGACCACTGGAAAAAGGAAAATATAACCCCCATTTTCAAGAAGGGAAAATGGATGACCTGGGGAATTACAGACCAGTCATTCACACCTCCATGCCTCCAAACTCTTGGAGCAGATTCTCCTGGAAGGCCTGCTAAGGCACATGAAAAACAAGGAGGTGGTTGGTGACAGCCAGCATGGCTTCACTAAGGGGAAATCCTGCCTGACCAATTTGGTGGCCTTCTATGATGGGGCGACTGAACTGATGGACAGGGGTAGAGCAGCTGACATCATCTACCTGGACTTGTGCAAAGCCTTCAACACTGTCCCACACAATATCCTTGTCTCTGAATTGGAGAGACATCAATTTGATGGGCGGATCACTTGGTGGATAAACTGGCTGGATGGCGGAACACAAAGAGTTGTGGTGTGGTCAATGGCTCAGTTTCTGGCTGGAGATCGTTAATGAGTGGTGTCCTTCAGGGATCAGTGTTGGGACCGGTCTTGTTCAACATCTTTGTCAGTGACATGGACAGTGGGATTGAGTGCGCCCTCAGCAAGTTTGCCGATGACACCAAGCTGTGCGGTTCGGTTGATACACTGAAGGGAAGGGATGCTATCCCAGAGGGACCTTGACACGCTTGTAAGGTGGGCTGATGCCAACCTTATGAAGTTTAACCATGCCAAGTGCAAGGTCCTACACATGGGTTGGAGCAATCCCAGGCACAGCTACAGGTTGGGCAGAGAAGAGATTCAGAGCAGCCCTGCAGAGAAGGACTTGGGGATGTTAGTTGATGAGAAAATGAAAATGAGCCAGCGGCAGTGTGCGCTCTCAGCCCAGAAAGCCAATCATATCCTGGGCTGCATCAAGAGGAGCATGACCAGCACGTCAAAGGAGGTGATCCTGCCCCTCTACTCTGTTCTCGGGAGACCTCACTTGGAGTATTGTGTACAGTTCTGGTGTCCTCAACATCAAAAGGACATGGAACTGTTGGAACAAGTCCAGAGGAGGGCCACGAGGATAATCAGGGAACTGAAGCACTTCCCGTATGAAGACAGGCTGAGAAAGTTGGGTCTGTTCAGCGTGGAGAAGAGAAGGCTGCGTGGAGACTTCATAGCAGCATTTCTAGTATCTGAAGGGGACCTATAGAGCTGCTGGAGATGGACTGTTCATCAGGGACTGCAGTGAGAGGACAAGGGGTGACGGGTTCAAACTTAACCAGGGGAAGTTTAGATTGGATCTAAGGAAGAAATTCTTTACTGAGAGGGTGGTGAGGCACTGGAATGGGTTGCCCAGGGAGGTTGTGAACACTCCGTCCTTGGCGGTGTTCAAGGCCAGGTTGGATGAGGCCTTGGGTGGCATGGTTTAGTGTGAGGTGCCCTTGCTCATGGCACGGGGTTTGGAACTAGATGATCTTAAGGTCCTTTCCAACCCTAACTATTCTATGATTCTATGACATGCTGTGTTTTAAGTAGTCAATTTTTGGAGTTATTCTTGATTTCTTATAGTCTAGAGTTATATCAGACTCTAATTTTAATAATAGGGTCCCACTATGCTAGTGTTCTGACACTCAATGCACTGAAGAACATATAGTTAATGTCTGATTCCTGTAGGATTTCTTCATTTGCTTCTCCATCAAAACTCCAAAGAATTATAAAAAGGCTAGATTGAAGGCAATCTATGGTGTATCTGGTCACTAATATGTACACTAACCTTTAACTTAAACTGGACACCAAAAGTATTAAGAGTTGCATCTTGGGCCATGGGGAAGGAAGAACATTTCATGAACATTCATTGCTTAGACATACAGCAAAGAAAGAAAGCATATGGGAAAGGCACATTGACAAAGTACAAAGGACATAACCTGTTTGAAATCTACACATGGCAAATCAATATAATGTCTTTCATTACCGCTGAAAACGGAAACTTACATGCGAACAATAAACTTTAAGCTGGTTGACAACAGTTTAAAAAATGCACTGAAAGCAAGTTTCAGCTGCATGACATTCTTTATGACACTTATTAAAAAGACATACTTGTAAGTCAATTAACCTGCCCAATGGCACATTTTAATTTGTTTTCTGTTAGAAAAGGCAGCAAAAGGGCAAAATTTTTTGTTAAAGAAGGTCTTAAGTTGATTTCTTTTTCCTCTTTAAGTGAAGGACATTGCTGGTGTTATCGTCCCTAACCAGTCCAATTTGTAATATATGCTATTGATGTCCACCAACCCATACTGTCACAAGTAACAGCTGCTTATTCACTAAAACTTTATAGTCATTGCAGTTTGCTATGGTAATTCATTAATTACAGTAATAATAACACCACAGGATGAGGCAGCTAACAAGACACATATATCTGGGTATTATAGACAGCATCAGTTGCACCCAACATAGACAAGGTCACAAAAGCATTTTAGCTGAGCTCCTTTCATCCCAGAACTTTCCCAAACATTTGGGTGTTCTTGTTCCCATTTCTGTTCCTATCCCCTTCCTTCTCTGTAAATTTTATGCAATTAAAATATAAGCATGCACATAAATACACACACGCTCTATTTTATGTATACATGTATTTTAAATCTATGAATTCTATGTACAAAATATATACCTATATAATGTATAAATACATTTAATTATTAAATACATTATTAAATGCATGTATGCACTGCATATATTATAAATATGTTCCATGAATATGTGACATGCAAGTCTATGTATATATATGTATTTATAAAGATAAATAAGGACATAACCACACATAAAGCCTTTGTGTAGATTTAAAATAATAATTGTTATATGATTTCTGGTAGCTTAGCTTTGTGGTAGCGTGTATTGGAAAGACAGAAAACGAAGGGAAGAGAGAAGTAAGATGTTCTTCCTTCATGAAAGTGTATTAAATTACTTGGCTAATAGACATAGGGAGCTGAGTCCTCACATAAGTTTTGACTAAGCTCCAATTGTAGATCAATATAAATGTATACAAGATAGGATCTTTTGTCTATAGCACTGTGGTTCCAACTGAACAGATACAAAATCATGCTGTGTAAGTGTTATATCTTCTAATTGCATTCTAATGAATATATTTTTTTAATTAGTAATTCAACCTGGATTCAGAGCCACACTTTAGCTCTGAGTGCTGCCTATCTTGAATGATTGTAAGCCACCTTCTTAATTTTCCTACTATTAAAATCATAAAGGCAAGACAGAAACTAATTCATCTGCTTGGAGTTTGACAACTAAGAACAGCAAATCTTTGTTCAGTCATGTCTTAGTCATGTCTTATGTTTGTGTCAGACCTAGTTTACCAGCAGTTTCAAGGTTAGTGACTCTGAATGTGTTAGTTCATTGATGTTTGCCAGAATCACTTTGCTGGAGTTCTTGCAAGATTTGTAAATGTCGTAATTTGGTCAGTATTCAAAGGTAATTTTTTTTCTCATGAGATATTTGATATTTTTACATCTTGTCTTTGCCTAGACTTGGAAGAGAAGAGATGAATTGTGACAGCATTGCCATTTTAATTTCTGTAATATAAGAGAACAACTAGGCAGTTTAGGAGCATGGATATGCACATATTTAAGCTGTGCACTGAGTTATCTCTGAATGATTATTATTTGTGTTTCAGGGTTTTGTTTGTTTGCTTTAATTGCATCTGAAGTTCTTACAGTAATTGAAATTTGTACAAATGTTTAGAACACTTCTTGTTTCTAATGGCAATGGCATGTTGCATTATCTTATATATTAACATTCTCCTTTAGACCTCAGAACACTTCAAAATATGGCTAGTTTCATTATGTATGTCATTTCAGATATACAAGTCGCATCTAACATTACTGCTCAAGAGTGGAAATGAACTGAGCTTGAAGCAATGTTCACTTTTTGGCCACATTATTTAACTACTAGATCCTGCCAAGTCGTGGTGCAAGCTGCATGCTAGAGCAAATGGTGTGGTGTGTGCACAAGTGTAATATCACTCTGTGCTTAGTTCAGCTGTAACTCTGTATGTCATCTGCCTCAGGAGGAAAGAGGTAGTCTGATGAGGAAATCATCAGGGAAACATCAAGTAGAGACCTTCTTTAAAAAGAATTGTTACCTACCAGACAGGCTATTCAGACAGCTAAGTCAGAGTTAGTACTGCCTTCTGGAGGAGGGAAGATCAGTAAAGTTATATTCTGGGACTATCCTGCATTCTTCTGGAACATCAATTCGCTGATTATGGGGGGTGGCCATAAAGAACAAGTGGTAGGTGATAGATTGCTGCATGAATATATAAAAAATCCTGTGGGAATTATAAAGTTTTCTGAGTCTGTCTTTCTTGGAACAACTGATTATTAAATATATATTTTTATTGTCTGTAATTATATACACATGTGTACATATTTATTAATACATATGCAGAAAATAAGCATGAACATCCTATAAGAACAAATGAAGGTCTCTGAGTGCTTCATGGCAGAGTTCCTTCAAATATCAAGAAGCAAGTGAAAAAGAAAGGAGGTAGGTAGTCAGTGAATAGGTAGCTTATACTAGAGAAATGTGGGGAAAAAAAGAAAAAAATATCCCACCTTTTAAAATGCACACAAAGTAAGCCTCAAAAGGGCCTACAAGCTCAAATGCTCTCAAGAGGGTTTGGGAATGAAAAGTGTTTTCAATAACTGCTTTTTATCTTCAGGTTTTTACTTCATCTCACTTTCCCCAAGGGTAGAAGTTGACCCCAAGCGGGTCATGGAATCTGATTTATTGTACCGTGTTTAAATCAACAAAGTCTGTTTCTCAAAGCTGTGCTGGAAGTCTCTGGTAATCTAACTTGAACTTACCTTACTTTCTCTCTCTTCCTTCCCCCCTTCTTGTTTGTTTAGGGTAAGAAAGATTCTGGTACAAGAAGGCCAAGAACATAAAAGATATAATTATGAAAGTTGGCTCCCAGTATAGGATCTAATTTTCCAAGTACATGTGGCATGAATGTGAAATAAAGTTTGGTTTCCATTTCCTTTCCTTTCTTTTTTTTTTTTTTTTATGAATGAAATTTAAAGTAATCAGATTATATACATTTTTTTTTTAAGTTTTATAAGAACTAGCATCTCAATCTAAATTTTAATATTCTTCCCTAATATTTCAAAATATTAAAATATCTGAGAAAAATCTAGGTGATGTCACAATTAACCAAGAAAAATCAAGGCAACAAGAGTGCATTAAATTGATTGATGTTAAAGTGTGAAAAGAAATTACAGCTTTTAGTACATAACCATAAAGTACATGGTATTAAAAGTAAAGGTGCTATGGACTGAAAGAGAAACAACTTTGCATCAGTATTGCTAAGTTTCACATTGCTGATGGGAACAGAAAACTAATAATGATCAGCAAATTGAGGGAGAGGATTCTCCCCTTCTTCTCCGCTCTGGTGAAACCCCGCCTGCAGTCCTGCGTCCAGCTCTGGGGCAACAGCATAAGAACTACATGGAACTGTTGGAGTGAGTCCACAGGAAGGCCATAAAGATGCTGCATAGCACCTCTGCTATGAAGACAGGCTGAGATTGTTGTGCTTCAGCTTGGAGAAGAGAAGGTTCAGGGGAGAACTTATTAATTACCATTAAAGGAGACCTACAAGAAATCTGGAGAGAGACTGTTTACAAGAGTCTGTAGGGACAGGACAAGGGGAGAATGGCTTTAATCTGACAGAGGGGAGACTGAGATTAGACTTTATGAAAAAGCTCTTCCCTGTGAGAGTGCTGAGGCACTGTCGCAGGGTGCCCAGAGAAGCTGTGGCTGCCTCATCCCTGGCAGTGTTTGAGGCCAGGTTGGATGGGACTTGGAGCAACCTACTCTGGAAGCAGACTCCGGAAGGTGATCCTGCCCATGGCATGGGGTTGGGACTGGATGATATTTGAGTTTAATCATCCTGTAAAGGCATGCTTCAATTAACTTAAATAATTTGCCTTGGATAAACCTGTCTAAAATTCCAGCAGGGCTCCTGAAGACAACGGATATTGTACCATAATCGAAAGGGGTATTCAGAGCTTGTAAACCAAGATGTTGCTCCAAAACATACTTTTGGGGTGGTGACAATGATGTGGGTTTGAAAACCTGTTCAGTTTATGCCATCTGACATTGCATCATTTCTCTAAGCACTTGAAATGTTAGCAGCGTAAACCCCAGGAACTATCCTGCCCTGTTTCCATGTGGCACAGGAGTTTATCAGGATCCTATTTTATGTCTATATCCTAATAGTCGACAACAGGAAATGATATTTATCTGGAAATGAACAAGAACCCTTTGGGGTAAAGGTAATAACGTAACACAAGTGACTATCATTTTTTTATTCCAGCAATAGATTAAAAATAGAACCAGTTTCAAATGCTAGAAAACTTATATATATATAAGAGCTTAGATAGTGTGGTATTGTGATTATTCTCCTGCTAAACTGTGCTAATAGATCTTTACTTATATTCTAATGCATCATGGTAAAAATGATGCAAGCAAAACAGCTATTTTAGATTAAACATGGATATATATGTGAATGTATGACTCAATGTGACAAAAGGTGTCTACTTTGTAAACCTCTTTTGACAATAATACTTTCTGTTAAAAAAAGCTCGTTAGGATTATGCTTCATTGTGTTTGTGTGTTTTTTTAGAAAGGTGTGGATATTTAAAATTCTCTGACTTTAATGTCAAAAAGCACACTTCCAAAAACATTACCTGTTCCCTTGGAAGCTATGGGCTAAGGAAAATTTTGTATTGCAGCTTTCAGAAGGATATTAAATTCCTTTAAAAAAAAAAATGCACTCTAGTGTGCTGATAAACCAGACATTTGAACAAACATCTTTAACTCCCTTTCTGTCCTACCTTCCATGTTTCTACCCTAACTTTAACACTTCAGCTTCCAACAATCACGGCTATCTATCTTTTTTTCCTTCTAACTCTTTTTCTTAGAGACTGCAGTCCAGTCAACTCTTTTTCATTGGTAAATTAAATAGATTGAACTTCTTTAGTTTCTCTTTATAAACACTGTTCTGAAAACCTCTGAACATGTGGTAGCCATAAAATCATATGAAAAAAAACTTGATCCCAATGCAATAATTCAATTTTCTAGTTCTATATCCTGCATTAATAAGTTTCTTGTCTTTTATCTCGTTGATCCTATGTTTATAGCACCCTACATTACACAAAAAAAATAGCTAGGAAAGTCTGCAGCACTGAATTAAACCCTCCAAAAAACACTACCTCTTCCTTAGCCAGTTTATTCCAGAATTTGTTTATCTAGGCCTGTTCAAAAAGTTAGCCTGATTTCTCAGTTGAATTGTTTATCTTCAGGCACTGACTTTGTTCCCTTTCTCCGTTCAATGAAATAAACTTCCAAATTTCCAGTATTTTCTCCTCTTTATGTTAGATTTTCTGTTTTAAGACATTTCTTCCAGTCCTTAGGTGATTTTTCTTGAGTCTTCTGTACACTTAAGACTAACTGCAGAATGTTGGTACTACAGTTCTGTATAATACTGCACAGCTGCTCCTCTAAATGCAGTGCCTGCATTTCTTACCTTCTGGTAAAAGTAGCCTAGTCCCTTTGTAGGGAAGTACTGCACTGAGTAGTCTTTCTTTGCTAGTTATTTTTGTGACTGCCATGATACCACTGCCCCCTTCAGATTCTGCTTTTCGTATTCTGTGCCTGTGGCTTGAATGTGCATTTCTGCAAAATTCGAGAGCTTTCTCTTCTTTAAGCTGAATTAAAATACATTTTGTTTAAATAGGCACAGTTTATTTTCTTTTATTAGCTAATTAGTTGAAATTTCATTTAGCAAATGTTTTGCTGTTAAGCCATGCTCCTATTTTTTTCAATGGAATCTAGGTTGATGCCCTTTCCAGATAAATTATGAAGAAGAATTTAAAGATTTATTAATACTTACCACATTGATGTGCCATAATAAACCAACAGGTTGTGTTGTTTTTTTGTTTGTTTGGTTGATTGTTTTCTGGTTGTTTGGTTGTTTGGTAGTTTTTTTATTTATTTTATTTTTAAGGCATAGAGGTGTGAGGATTGAGAAAAACATTGGAATGTTTTCTGTTGTCTCAGAAAAAATTTAAGTATCTTCTTATTTCATGGGCAGTATAAATAGTATTATCAATAAGTGGGAAAACAGAAGAGGTCATTAAAAGCAGAAGGTGCTGAAAAAAATAAAAATGAAATTGCCTTCAAAATCAGGATTACAGAACATAATTCACTCATCCTCCATGTAACTTTAACATGTGGGTCAGGGAACTGACTAAAGCATTGATTGCTCTTACTTCATCCGCCTGTAGAAAGAAAAAATCTGATGGATAATCTGTTTTATTCATCACAGTCTTACATTTAGAGTCTACTGTCTGCAGTCATCCTGGTAATAAATGCCTCTGTAACAGGTCCCTTTTGCTGGAAAGATACCACTGAGTGAGCAACAGGTAGCATGAAGTTCCTTACCTTGTTTAAAAGCCCATTTTAAACAATATTGCTCTACGACATTTTGTTACTATAGGCTATGGTAGTGACAGCAAATATTTTTCAACAAGTTTTTATAGAAATTATTATTCTGGTTGTGTTAGTTGACACTTTCGAGCAGTGCATTTTAAAATCATATTCACAAGCAAGCCCCACAAACACCATTAAGAAATCTTAGAATGCTACCTAGGGCACGGCCATGAAAAGCTGAATGTCATCTCCATTCAGGGAAATAACAAGAGAGCACTGAACTGGTAATGAACTGGTAATATCCAACTGTTAAGACCAAATCCAAAGCCCAGAAAAATCTCCAAATCTATGGAGAAGCCTTATGGATTTCATGGGGCTGTGGATTGGATACTTAGGCACGTTCAGCAAAGCACTTACACATATGCAGATGGTCCTCATTCTCCAAATCATTTAAGGACACACTGAACTTTCAGTAAGTGCTTACAGCTCCACTGAAGTCAATTTAAGCATATTTTAAAGTGGTTTGTTGAACTGGGAGGAAATGATGAATCTGGGCCTCAGTGAATTTTATGGAAATGCATGATGTACTTAAATTTAACATATTTATGTAGTAAATTCTCAAATTTCTCCACTGAGCCCAATTGAAAAATGAATAATACATAACCTCTGGCCCTGTGCTTCTTTTGAGCTATGGAGGCCAAGCAGCCCAGAAGCTAAATGGTTACCTATTTCTGTGCCAGTCTTTTCTTCAAATCCCAATAGGAAGTTTCTACTTAATGGAGAGACTAAACTTCTATATTCAGCTTTCTATTCATCGCTTGCCAAGCGTATGGAAAACAGCAAATTGAGCTTCAGCCGTGGGAAAAAATTAATAAATTTGTTAATTTTATTTGCACCATTTCTGACTAGATCAATTCATATGCCCTCAGATTATGACTGTCTTCATAGAAGTTGGACTCAGAAGTTGACAACTTTCATAAAACCTCTGTCAATGAGAATGCCAGTTATGCATAAAATTTAGTGCTTAATACAGTTTTTATTTTATTGTCAAAGGTTTCTGTGTAGCTGAGATGGTTTAAGCAGTCAGTGAGTTTCAAGGGAATGTGCATGGAAAAATAAAGAACAATGCCTTGCTCTTCTCTATAGCTTTTAACTTAGCCAAGAAATGTATTTCTTCGGACTTCTGTTTTTGTAACAGAAACTCCATTCTGTAAAGTAAGAAAAAAAAATCTAACATAAACTTTTAAAAAGGCAGGCATTTTCTATTTTATTCAAATATGTATGCAAGGAAAAAATAATCATGCAATATTTCTACTTGAATGAGGTTTATGTGCCACTTCTGACAACTATCTACATGTTGAAATATACGTAATTCTGTGAGTAATCTCCAGAGCTTCAGATTTGTTTCCAACCTTTTCATGTCTTGTGCTGCTAAATTCTATAACTCTGCTTGCCAGACAGCATTTAGTAAAAAAAACCAAGATGGATTTATCTATTCTGAAGTTATTTAGGGTTTCTGCTACTTATGTTGAAGCTTTGGTATTGTAAACATTGATGTATCAGGATTACCTATGTAAGTCAAATAGGATGGCTCACAGAATGAAACAGTCTAGCCAAGTATTAGGCATATAGCTATAGGCATAAATTGCTGCCTTACTCGATGATACACAATTGTACAGACTAGACAGAAAACTGCTGCTTCAGATATGCATTTGTAGGCACTTTCAGTCTCACTAACTGTTTTCAGAGGCAGCAAAAATATCATGCTGAACACAGTGCAAATGATATCATAAAGTAATTGATATTATTAAAAGTGACATTCTTCTCATTGTGAAATTCAGCATTCCTGTAAGTTAGTAGCTCAGGGAAGTGAACGGCTGAAATAAGTGATACTGAAGGCAATATCTTTCTTAAGATCAGAAAGTGGATTAGAAGGAAAACTTATGGGTGCATAGCAATTAAGGATGTTTTTATTATTATTATTAAACATTCTTTGCAAAGTTTTTAAAACTAAACAAACAAAAAAAAACAAAACAAAATTAAACAAAAAAACAGGCTATGAAAATGTGTCATTTTTTGAACTACATTTTTCCCTCAACCATGGTAATGTGATCATGTAATCCATGTAATCACCATAATGTGGTAATGTAATCATGCCCAGTGAAAAGCAGATAGAAAAGAAGGCAGCTCTCGCAAAAGTTTTGCAGTCATGCAGCATGAGAAAGGGTAATTTCAGAGACATTGTAATTTTAGTCATTTTAATAGAATCACTGGTCCCACATTAACCAGAATTGACTCTTAGAGATATTTGCCATAGTTACCTGTCATCTGTATGTACTAGTATCTAGGATGTGGGACATTTTCACTGAAGGCAAGTTTAGGGCTGGCCTGCAGCTATATGATGGATTTTGCAAACATTTAGACAGACACCCTTGATATGTACACAAAATCTTGAACATAGACTGACTTTCAGGCTTTTTCACATATGTGTAGGCCTTTTACTCACCAGGTTTGTTATATTGCATGAGATACAGCTGAATACTTATGTTGTTAATTTAGGACTTGTCTGAGCAGACTAGTGCATTGCAGCCTGTGACAGACCATTTTGGTATTATACATGAAATACACTCACTGTAATCCCAATTAAAATATTAAAGTGGGGATCTTAATACTAGGTGATATTGCTCCTGACTAACTACGAAGTACCATCTATTGTGTCAGCTAACAAACAAAAATTTTGCTGCGGAAAAATCACATCTAGCAGATATCATGCTATATTGGAAGCAACAGTTGGAACGTATTTTACCTCTCAAGAGCTGCATAAATCCAAATAATGGTAATGTATCTCCAAGATTTTAATGTCTCTTTAATCCTGGGTAGTAATGACACTTTTAATATAAGCTATAAAGTAATATTTTTATGTATGTGTTTCTATATGCATATACATACATAAATGAGCACAGAGATATGTAGATATAAATACATATCTGTAATTATAGTAATGGTACATTGCTTTTCATCTTTAGATTACAAAACACTAATAAGGTAAGAGTGAGTTTTGTTGTTTCACACCAGTAGAAATAAAAGAAGGAAGATACTAAACAAGTTGTATAGTAAGTCACTTGCTAAATTAGAAAAAAAAGCACTTGTTTCTCAGCTGCAGGCTCCTTCTATCCACTTGGCACTACTGTTTCACCTAAATCAACCCCAGGTATGGAGCAGATTAGAAAAGCGTGGTAAAATTTACACCAAGTGTTCACTCCACTGTCCTGGTTGAAAAAAATCCAAGAGCAACAACAACAAAAACCCCACAACAACATTGTAAACCAAAGGCTAATATCAGCAAAAGACTAGAGCACTGGCTATAGGTCTCACAGCCATTTGTGCCAAGGCTGTTTCCCTCCTCTTCACTCCCTGATAACTAGCCGTCATTTCTGCACTTCCTCATATTCTTCGTATTGATCTGTCATCACATAATGGGTGCAAACAGCAAGAGGAAGGCTTAATAACAAACATTAAAATGAATAAATAATTACAGCCACAAATCTTCCTCACCCAACTGATTATTTGTTTAGTGACAATATTACGAGAAATTAGCTTTACATAATTTAAAAGGACACTAGCAAGTAAGGATTTCTGTAATAGCATTTTCCTCTCTATACTCTCTGAAAAGTTTGTGGGGGTTAGTCATCTTTTCTTTAAAAGACTACAAGGACTAAACTTCCTAATCACTTTTCCAGCATCTTCGTAATATTCACTAAATTTCTGAGGAGGTAAAAGTATCTTATTAGTAATCAGGAGTGAATTATCTTTCTCAAAGATCTACAAGCACATTGATCCAGGGTGTATGTGTGCCTGGTTTTCGTGTCCTGAATGTGAGTATCCTGCAGGTCTGAAGGACAAGAGCTCTAAATAGACTGGTGAGAGCAGACAAAATGAAAAGACTGAAGGAGAGGTCAGGTAAATAGACCTTGGATGAGGAGGAATCTTCCCATATGGAATGAGATGAACTGATACTCACATGTCTTTCTGATGAGCAGTGCTACTGTGGCATGCCACATGACAGGATAGTAGCAAGAGCAGTGCTTGAAATCCTACAGTCTGCAAAGTCAAAGACTCTCCCACCTCCTTCTGCATAGGACAGAGCTCAAGCCTGTGTCTTGGCCTTTGCTTAGGCATATGTTTAGTCTTGTCCCTATTGGGATAGACGAGGCTTTGGTGTGAGTGACTCAATATTGGTACGAAGGCTCAATATTCCATGGCTGACTTGGAAATGCAGTTCACAGTGTCATTTCAGAAGGTGAACATGAGAGAATGTCTGCCCTCAGCATGGGAATTATGTGCTATGGTGACATGACAGGTCCCCTGTACAAGCTTCATACATTATGTTTAATTCAGAAACTCACCTTAATGCAATCACTCTTATCACAGAGACTACAAGCATCAGCATCATCAGGGGCATGGATGTTAGCTGTTGCCTCTATCTCAAATAATCTCTGACCTTAGTGCACGCCATTAGCTGTTTCAGAGCTGTCATGGGGTTACCTGACAGGAACGCCTATCTGTGACATGTCCCAGACCTCTGAAATGAGAGGAATTAAGAATACTAGCTTGTTTTGAGCCAAGATTTTGGAGGTGAAAGATCAAGTATGTCCGCACGTTTAACAAGTAATGACCTGAAAAAGGCACAATTTACAGGATGATATGCTGGCAGAAAGTTTTCTAACACCTCCCAGAAGTGCACTTTCCAGAAACCCACTGTACATAAACATAAAGGTCTGCAATCTGTCAGTTAATATTAATGTGGTCATTTGCTGGTTAGTTGTAATAACATCATGCACATGGGACTTGCTACATTGACCTTTTTGGTGGAAGTGATTCATTAAATGGTCACTCATTTAGACAGCAGTAACTATTTGCACAGCTATTAACATTTTAGAACTTAACTAGGTATTTATTGCTTTCAGAAAGAAACTTTTTACCAAGGTTAGCTGAAGACCAGATTTTTCATTATTCAATAAAAGAAAGAATTTAAAATTCAGGAGCATCAATTACAAAGGGGCGGGACATTTTGTATGAAATGTCTAAATTGAGATTAGTCTATACGCTGAGCTATTACCTGTGTGCTTTTGAGTCCATGGCTACGAATCATTGCTTTCACAGCCAAAGGCTAAAACAAAATGTTTCTTTTGCTCCTGGGCTGTTTTTTCCTCTTTCATTCCCACACCATTTAAAGAGTACAAAGAAAACATGGAAAGTGATGAGAGTTTTTAATCACTAAAAATATACCCCTAAACCAGGAGCCATCAGCTTCAATAGGCAACTTCTTCTATCACTGGGTACACTGACTTCTGTTGATCTGGATTTTAAATGTTGTACAAAACCATTCTGAAGTATAGATACAGAAATTCCTATAAGAACACATTGATTTTAGCAAAATTCTAATACAAAGGATTTTTCCTTTATGTCCTGATGGGTGCCAGGTACATTTTCTTTCAGTTTGCCTTCAAAGCTTCTCAGTAGTGTCCCAGAGGACTGGCAGAAACTCAGAGCTAACAGATACCCATACTCATCTTCTGTTCTTTCTCTACTCCCTTGGTTTTCTGGCCATGAATCAGTGCACTGGTCATGAATCTTTCCTTATTTTAACAGATGTGAGAATCCCTCTGCTATAGACTGGTGAGATGGCCTTTCTATTTTGTAAAAAAAATTGAAATTTGAGTGAAATAGAGAAGATATTTTGGTCTTAAAATGTGTGGGGGAGTCCCTGGTAAATGCAGCAATATTTCAGTCTGGCGAGTGATCAAGTTGAATTACATACATGGATGTGGGGCAATAATATCCCACTTTTTCTTTTATTTAATGAATTCTTGCTCCACATTTCCAGATATGTGATCAAAAGTCATCCACAAAGTGCAGTGGCCCTCTGAGCCTTGCATGGCACAATCTTATGTGTGTGCTTGCTTTCTTTTAAGTTTCAATTGTAGCCAGTAATTTAATAATCCCAAGATGTGAAATAAGAACCCAGAAACAGCCTCACTAGCAAATCAGCAACAGTATCCATCCAGCAGAGTGGATTTCAAATTTCCCAATGCACTACCTCCAGAGATGGTGTGATGAGGCATGCCATACATGACCAGCCATCAAATATTAAAAGGAACCATAGGAGTGACAAGATTTTTCAGCTGAACAGTTACAGTCAGTCTGGTTAGCAAGAGATCCTTCTTTGCTTCCCAATGAACTGTTAAAGGGCTTACATTTTTGCAAATCTCTCCAGTGCCTCCTCTGTTTGCAAAAAACACTTGCATTAAAACAAATCTAGGAAAACACAACTCTACTGTGAAGTAGAGCAGCCATGCAAAATCATTATCTTAACAGCCCTAAACACTCCAAACTAGGCTGTTGTTTCATAACATGTTGATCACAGTAAGGCTGAGTGGAATGTGTATGTGCTGTATATATATGGTACATTTGCTTATAAATGAAGTGGGAAAAACGGTCAGGGGAAAATAAGCATTTAGCTTGGCACATGGGAGAGCAGAGTTCAAGTTCTGATTTAACCAAACAAACATCCACCGACTAGCATGACAGTTTACTATCTCATGCCTCACTTTGCAAAATCAGTGTGATAGCATAGCTTTATCATGAGGAGAAAAGAAGCTCTTTTGTTAGTTTTCATTCACTGTAAGGCACCTACTGATGTGCAAACATGTAGATTGACACTTCAACCTGAAAACAATGTTAAACGACTAAGCCCCAATTGTTTAATATGTATATAGAGATTCAAAACTATGGTAACAGGCAGACACAAATTATTTGTATTATTATGCCAGCATAAAAGAAAATAATTAAGAATTCAAATAAATACAATACAGCTATTACATATGACAAGTTTCACTACATGGAATCTTCAGTGTTTTCAAAATTCTTGTTTTGCTTTCCTTTTTTCAGTATTTAGCAACATTATCTCACGAGTACTTTACACTATGTTCAGTATTAATGGCATAATTAGTTGTGGAAAATATCTAGTTGTCGCCTTGTATTTATTTATGTTCCTGGGATCATGTAAAGTTCTGCTACATTAAAATTTAATTTGAGAGAAAAAGAATTTTATTCATTTTTCAGTGTAATGACCATTTCTGCTTGGCTTATATGAATGATAAAATATTGTTTGAACACACTTTTAAATTCTTTTTCCCAGGCATTTATGTAAACTCCTAAAGAAAACACTGCAATGTTTTGTTGGCTGACTATCTGACAAAAGAACTGTAGACACATATTTTATTCTCAGCATCTTGTCAGGAAATGTTCACAGTCCCATCCATTATTTAGTACTTAATTTGTTAATCAATTGATTGATTGATTTGGGGATATTTCACACCAGGATTAACATGCACATACACCAAAGTCTTGTCTCTATGGGAAATTCAGGAAAATTCTATCAGAATGTAAAATGTTCTGGTGTTTACAGATGTAGATTGAATCTGTCATGGGTTGGCAACTAATGAAAATAATTCATTGCTTGTAACATAAATATTTTGTATCAAACCTCAAAACTCATTTGATTTGATGTGATTATTCCTTCTGTGTTCAAAATAGTGCAGGGTCGTTCTGTGGGAAGGAAAACTGTGTTTATTACATAATTTCTTCTGAAGAAATTATTTCCCAGTCTAGAAGGAAAAGAAAGCTACTGTCAATCTCAGAAATTCAACATTCTTCAATGTCATGATGTTTAAGGACCAAAGACATTTTCACCACATTACTCCTCACCACCCTAGACTAATACTCTAGGAAGCCCTTTAACTGAGAATTGCCAAAACTCTACATATATATTCATACATATATTCATAGAATCATAGACTCATAAAAAGGTTGGAAGTGACCCTAGGAACAGGGACACCTTCCACTAGACCAGGTTGCTCCATACCCCATCCAGCCTAGCCTTGAACACTGCCAGGGATGGGGCAGCCACAACTTCTCTGGGCAACCTGTGCCAGTGCCTCAGCACCCTCACAGGGAAGAATTTGTTCTTAATATCTGTTCTTAATCTACCCTCTGTCAGTTAAAAGACAATCCCCCTTGTCCTACCAAAGGATGGTGCAGAATTCATTTCAGGGCTGCAGTTTGGGGTTTATTTCTTGGTGACGGTAATACTTTAAGAAAACCCAGGTTCTCTCCACTTTTTCTGAGCTGTACCAGGATGACTGTGAGACTACATGGTAATGGGGTCATGATAATGGGGCAGGTGGACCTTCATTTAGATAGAATGAGTGCTGTTATGATCCTTAACTGAAGGATATTACAGTCTCTCAGTGACGCAGAATTTATAGACCTGCAAGTCCCCAGCCTCAGCTCTTGATGATTTAGACACACTATTCTTTCTACTGTACTGTCAAGTTTCCTTCAAATGTTAGCCTGGATAATCTTGGGAATCTCAGTGGAGCTGCTGTGGTTCTCTTTGAGTGGCAATCTAGATATATCCCATCCAATACATTCAACAGTGTGGTTCCACATCTTCAAAACCAGAGATGGGGGACAAAGTTATTTACTCAGTGCACTTCTGTGCTCTTTACTACTTAAACTTGCAGCATTCCAACAATTGTACCACCAGGGTTTTAAAGAAATATCTAAAATCAAAATTTATTCAACTAAGTTTAGGTTTGAACAAACTACTTTCAGAGAGAACAAAATAATATCTATCTGACCAAAAACTCTTTGCATGGTTTCTGAACTTACACAATAAGAAATACTAAGAAGCATGTTAAATGGGGCAATTGCATATCCATAACTTATCCATGTTTTCTTCACTTACTGCTTTTGATAATACTCTAGTTTTGTGGTCCATGTTCCCCTTTGTGCTGAACATGTGATTGTGCACAAAGGCAAAGACTCTCTTTTCAGTGAATAGCAAAAAAGAAAGAAGGAGCTATTGTAAAACTGGGATGGAATCCAGTCATGATGGGCCAAGTTCTGTGATCAGATGTGCTTGTAAGTCTCCAACTGCCTTTCACTGTGTTCTGCACATAAGCATCCAAGAGTGGAGGAGAGTCTCTCATATTTGGATTTTTCAGCGGAGCAGGTTGTACATTGAGAATATTGGGACAGGAACCAATACGGGAGGCAATCCAGAGCCTAAGAAAACTGCCACTGTGCTAAATGAACTGCCTGAATTAAATCTCAAACACCTCAGCATCAGATGCTCAAGTGATTTGCACTCCTATCGGTATGTATTCCATACTTACCATGAGGTTTACTTTTTGGTTTTGGAAGGCCTCTTTCCCCTGTTGATTTGACTGTGGTAAAACAACTTGCATACACACAAACATATGCAAGTGGAAGGAAAAGAAACGGGCAGGAAGAAGGGCGGGTTATGGGGACCAGCATCTTGTTTATCAGATTCAAGTTGAACCATCTGTTGTTAATGATTAGATCTTCAGCTTCCAATTTTCATTTGAATGTTATTGCTCATTTCTAGCTGGGTACCGAAACGTCACTTGCCACCGCACACAGGATTCTAAATAAGAGACTATTTAGATTGAAAATCTGTTGGAGGAGGAAATTATGTTCCCTATTATACAGCAAAATACCTTTTGAAACACTGACACTGTCTGATATTGTGCTGTTGACTTTTTGGAAAAGGAGACTCAAGGTCTGAGGCTGAAAATGAATTCATCAGTAGTGCAAATTATATTTGGGCTAGAGGGGTTTGGTGAATGTCAAGTGTCCAGGTTCTGACCTCAGGCACAGTGGTGTAAAACAAGAAAAAGAAAAAACTAGTCACCAAGTACCTTTTCCAGATCTACATCAAAGTGAAGGGACTTCCATCTGACTATGGAAGTTTAAGATGGTGCTGCTATACCACACTGATAAAAGATATATTTTGAGGTAAAAATAACACAGTTTGCAATTTCTTATACTTCTGTTATTTGTTTTAACTCTTTTCAGCTCTTCTAATTCCTTTCTTAAATATAGCAACAAAATAGTAACTGGCTGAATGGAACTTGGCTGAGTGCTTACTCTGGTGAGAAGAGTAGAAACATATAAAACCAAATGTACCAAAATCTCAGATTTTCAATCTCTATTTATAAACCTGTGAATGGCTATCTGCAACTACTACACAGACAGTGAAAGTAAATATGTTTTTGGTTTTTTTAAAAAAAAGGGTTGCTGCACTTGTACGATCTATTTCTTAAACAATTCTTTTTTTCTTATACCTTAGACTTTATACTTCTAACATTTCTGAAAGCAAAGATATTCTTTTAGTTCTATTTAAAAAGAAAAAATCCCAGAAGGAAGTTTCCTAACATCATTTTTTTATTTTGTAGCCTCTTTCTCCTTGATTTCTTATAAACAACTAAAAGACAATCTATGAAATTACTTCAGAGATTTAAAACGAAAATAAATAGCATGAATACATACATGCACAAAGGCAGACAAACAAACAAACACAAAAAAAGCAAATAAAAACCAACCAAAATCAGTGAAATAAAAAACAGTATAAATTCCAGCCTCATTGTGAATTGATTGTATATAAAAATCATTATGACAGCCCTGTGCAAGATGATCTATGATTTTTGGTTTTGTTTTTTTCCAAAAGAGGTTAGGTGGTCTTTTTGGATTAAAATTTTTCTTAACCAAGTGACAAGATGACTCTACCACAAGACATCCAGAGACCCATAGCAGAAAATCCCAAAGTATCACTTGGGCACTGAAATTCCATGAGAATACAAGGCACTTCTTCCTGGTTTTAGGTTGGAAATGAGAAAAATCTACAAGTAGCATTCTCTAAAGCACCTAAGTGACTTCTCTATACACACATAAATCACATAAGTTCTTTGGAGTCTAGATCCCACTGGGATCCTAAATGCTTATATGATTTACGAAAATGGGATGTATAAGGCTGTGTTACTTAGGTAATTTAGAAAAAAATTGCTCCTAACGGAAGAGCTGATCTGGTTGATTTTTGCAGTTACTTTGCTTTGCAATCATATTTACTTAAGGAATCCTTGTGCTTTTATGCTTGCAGGCTGTGACAGAGCTTTAATTTACTATTTTTCACAGCTTGCATTCAGCATATAGAATTTGTTCTATTGATTGCAGGTAATTAAATTGCATTTGTTTCTTTTCATCACTAATGTTTTCATGTGAGAGTCTGCTCCACAGTCTCCATGGTAAATATAACAGTATTTTATTCACAGTGTACCTCAGTTTGAACATCAAACAAGTAGGACAACACTTGGACAGGTTGGTGGTTTGCATTAAGGAAGGTGAAATACTTGTACTACCATATTGAAAGGCTGAATCATTTATATTCTTTTAACATCTCTTTGAAAAAGAATAAGACATAGCAATTTATTGTTGAATCAAATGCACTTTCTGTATCACTTGGCAAGGAGACACATCACCTCAAACTGATTTAAGTGCTATGTGTATGTTAAAGCAATATTATGGAAACCTGAGAAATGCAAATCGTTATGGTTTCTGTGCAACAGAAGTAACATAAAGATTAGAAATACGGCTGATACGCAGCTTGATAATAGACTAATGAACAAAATACTTGAGACCCATTGAAAAATAAAAAAGGTTTATGTATGTCACCTATGATACTGCATGTTGAACACCGTGTAGTCCTGGAAGTATATAAATACTGTATGTAAAAATATGTATCTTGAAATGGAAAATACCATCTTAATAACAACTAGGGCTTGAGTCCTCTTTAATATGTGATGTAGTAACTAACCTATTAAAAAGCAGAAAATGGGTAGGTGTATAGTATGAGAATGATATTTAGTAGGAGGATCCATGATGTGATGCACAAAGAATTGAGTTAGTGAACAGGAAGGCAGTCATAGCATGTGGTCTCTAGATTCAGGTACTTGGAAAGTGTTATTTGGCTGTGGCTCCACAAGAATATCTGATGCTATTTGGCACTTGCCCACAGTGGGACAAGAGTGCGCAGCACTAGTCCTTGCAAGAGTAAGTATGAAAACACACCCTGGAGCAGTTACCTGTTGCTAGCAACACCATCAAGTGCCATTAATATGTGGAAGCCCTAGAGAGATTGAAGACACAGGTGTCTTAAGAATGATGCATAGATAACATGATCCGTGGAAAAAAAACCAGCATAGCACAAGCTTCTGAATTTCCTTCTTGTAAGTGTGCAAAAACAGTAGCTAAAAATGCCTCTAGTTGTTGGAATGCTTTAAAAAGGTCATGACATGACTGCTGACTTCCATCTGCTGACAGTGGCATGGTAGCTGAAACAGTAGAAATACATTTTTTTGATTTTGAAGGGCTTGAGCTCAGTTTCAATAGATGGTGTGCCCATGAGCCCTGCTAGTAGATTAACACTGTATGGACTGCAAGCCAATGAGCTATATGCTGTTATCTTATCTCCCTGTCCTTTAGAGGATGATTTTAAGGATGTAAGTGTTCAACAAACTGTACCTGTCTTAGATTAAAAGACATTTTAACAGACAAACATTGCATTACTACAGAAGACCTTATTTGTGGTTTGGCTAAAACATTCAGCCCTCAGGGCATAGCGCTTGGATATAAGTGTAATGGGTACCATCCTGGCCAACACATTAATGCATCAGTTGAGATGGTCACCAGAATTAAACGCATAAGCAGTACCGTGTGTTGGAGTCAATGCTAAACAGATGGGGGCTACAATGTGCCTATGTGTCTATGAACTGGGAACAACTATATTGTACAATTGCATTATATATATATACACAAATGCATTCTAGACATTTCTCAACTTCTCTCGACTTCAGAAGAATAAAATTTTTTTATAGCTTCTGTTCAGCGTTTTTTGAAATAGCAGGAAATATATGACCTTGGACTTTGGTATCTTTGGGATCTAGACAGTATTTTTCACCCACTGTTCTTTTGAGTGTAGATGCAAAATAAGGCTATTTAGAGAACTGATTTTTCAAATGCTTTCAGTCCGGACATAGAAAAAACTAAAAAAAAAAAAAAAAAGCAAGCAACAGACATCCTCAACTTCCAAAGACAAAAAGTCTTGCCTAAACATTTTCAAAATGCCCTGAGTTTTGGAACAACTTATAAGTAGAAGGACATACAGATTTGGAAATATTTTTCTTCAAATAAAAGAAAAAATAGGAGAAATGTTTCAATTAAGACACTATGAAATCTATGTTTAATCTTTAACTATGATTATAATGGCATTTGCCTTGCAAAACCCACTACACATACTGAGGCCTTGCTTCCCAGGAAGTGGCTGAACACAATCTGCTCATGGGATTAGGAAACAAATATCTCCTTTTTTTTTTTTTTTTTTGTTTTAAGTGGTTTTTTTTTGGTTTTTTTGTTTTTTTTTTTTTTTTTTTTGTTTCTAAATGTGATCTGGTTTTCTTTCCTTAAATTGCTTTTATCTCAACCCAAGAGGAGTTTTCAATCTTTTTTTTTCCACCTGTTCTGCCTAGGAGCAGGAATAATAGGTAATGGAGTGGGTTTGTGGGCATATGGTGGCCAAACAAGGTCAACACATCATGATATTCTTTCAGGTTTTCAACACTGATTTTTTATAATTTTTTTGCCTCTCAAGTTCCTGTATTATGAGAAACACTGAAAAACTGCTCCCCGTTTACCTCTTTCTCACTCATCACTCACCACTTACCATGAGAGCTCATAGGTCTCCTTGGGTGGCTCTTTCTTGTCTCCCTAAAGATGCACTCTTTTTCTTGAAGGAAGATACATTGTCTCATGCAGTATTAGTCCCAACCCATAGACATTCATTCTTCAAAACAAGTTTCTTGTTGATGAAGGAGAGTGTCTAGATTCTATAAGGTCTCTAGATTCCAGGTGGTTTAATTACCTACTTATCTAAATATTATTGTACCTACTTATACTAGGTGCATTTTGACTGCATTCTATCACCACTATAAAATTAACTTCTTCAAAAGCCAATTAACTACTGTAAATTATTCTACTTCAATTAAAAAAAGAGAAATGGAGAAGGACTTTAATATATTAATTTTAATTCACAGACTTATGAGGCACCGAAAAGAAAAGCTGAATTCTCTTTTTTTGTAAGAAATGAGAAATTATCTGTAAGGAATGCAATAAAAAATAAGGATCAAGCAAAGTGTCATTATCATTTTAACTTAATTTGTCAACAGAGTAATATATCTAGCTATATTACTCAGTTGACAAATCAATTATAGTTATAATGAAACTTTATACGATTTTACTTTAATTAGTTTCATCAATATGTTTTTTTTATTTCAGTTGCACATGAATATATCAAAATATAAATGATGGAATAAGGTTAATTATAACCCTTCAAAACATACATATTTTAGAAACAGAAAGAAATTTACAGGGCAAAATTTTATAAGTAATGCAAGCTGCAAGACGGTTTGTTAAGCTGGCTAGAGGCCATTTTCTTAAATAATAACAACAACAACAGTAAACCATATCTTTGTCACAGGCTACTTGAATTTTACATAATTCTATTTTTTACTCTGGCTGGATGCCAGGTGCCCACCAAAGCTGCTCTATCACTCTCCTCCTCAACTGGACAAGGGGAGAAAATAGAACAAGAGGCTTGTGGGTTGAGATAAGGACAGGGAGAGATCGCTCACTAATTACTGTCATGGGCAAAACAGTTCAACTTGGGAAAATTAGCTTAATTTATTGCTAATCAAATCAGAATAGGAAAATGAGAACTAAAAACAAGTCTTAAAACATCTTCCCCCTGCCGCTTTCAACAGGTATCAGCTTCATTCCCAATTTTCTCTACCTCCTCCCCCTCACAGTGACACAGAGGGATGGCGAATGGGGATTGTGGTCAGTTCATTACATATTGTTTCTGCTGCTCCTTCTTTCTGAGGGGAGAACTCCTCACACCTTCCCCTGCTCCAATGTAGGGTCACTTCCACAGGAGACAGTTCCCCACAAACTTCTTCAGCCTGAGTCCTTCACACAGGCTGCAGTTCTTCATGAACTGCTCCAGCATGAGTCCATCCATGACGTGCAGTCCTTCATGAACAGGCTGCTCCAGCGTGGGTCACTTTCATGAGGGAAGTTATTCGCCCAGATTTCTTTTTCTTCAAATCTCTTTGCTCCCAAGGGTAACATATTTTATCCTCTGCAAGGGATTGTGACTTCAACAAAAAGTAAAGTCACTAAGACTCATTAATGAGTTGTGTAAAAAAGTGTTCTGCGCTTCACTGGTGGTAAATACATTTGATGCATGACATATCGGAGAGAGGAGTGGTAATTTAAGAGAAATTTACACTATGCTATTTTGTGTATTTATTTATCTTTTTTTAAAAACGCTGTTAGGATGCTACAGTCTTAACAACTGCTGCATCAAACGACAATTATGCTAACATTAAGCTATAGATTACCTCCTTAAAAAGACACTGGGAATTACATTTCTGTGGTGCTACGCAGAGCTTTTAAAGTGGGCTGTTGCAATTATACCACACTATTACCTAAGTGTCCCTGATTCAGGAACGTATTAAACATGCTTAAAATTAAATTAAATTGAAGCTTGTGCTTAAATACTTTCCCACATGAAGAAGGTGTCCTAATTTTTTTCCGTTAGGTAGGAAATTGCTGTGTTAGGTACTTTATTGAGGTATTCACTGTCATCTCCAGGGAGACTGCACTAAAGCCTAAGACAGACGAAATCCATTTCAGTTAAGGCCCAAACAGCCATCACTATATTCCCACTATTACAGCTTTTTCTCTTCTAGCTTGAGGTGTACCACAGGTCACATAGGTGGAGATGCATGCTTAGTCCTGGGGAGTATGAAAGTGGTCATCAGTATGATTTTCACACAATAAAACTTCTCAAAATGTCTCTTCTCAGAGTTAGACTGGACAGATCCTGGCCAGAGAAGATGGAGTTTTATTTATTCTGTAATAGCTTCCAGAAGACTTGTGTTCAGTTCCATCTTCCTTTGGGGTAGATTCAAGCCCACATTTCTCACCCCTAAATAAAGCATCGTGAAGCATAATGATTTCAATCACTATGGCTATTTAATAAGGCGATTCTTATTCTTCTGAACATAAAGCAATTAAATTTTACTGGACTGACAAAGGAGAAAGAGGGAGAATCACAAAAGCTGCAAAACCTCAACTGCAATTCTTTGCTCAGTTTGGCACTTGCTTGGTTTCTCTTCCCTCTCATAAAAATTATTTCACATAGAAGTCACACATTGCCTAGAGTTCAAGTTTACACTTCTGACTAAACGTTCTAACACTGATAGCAGATTCATATTGAGCCTCATTCTCTGGCATTTCATTCTCAGGTGCTTGACTCTCATTCTGTGTCTTGTGGTAAGCACCATCTAAATGAGGAATGGGGAACAGAAGACTATATTTACAAAGTCTGAATATGCTTGCTTGTCTCCAGAACCTGTAAGGGGAAGTACTGGGTGCTTTCTTGTACCTGTGAGATGAAAGCACAGGAGTGTGCAAAGTGCTACTAATGAAAAATCAATCAATCAATCAATCAATCAATGAAGTTTTTGTTTCATCTTACTGCAGACCTGTGTGGGATAACATGTGCCATTGGACAGCTCTAGGGTGGTATGCAGCTCCCCAGGAGGAAAGGGAGTGAACAGGTATGTCTACAGTGCAGTGCAAAGTGGAGCAGAGATAGAATTTCAGACACTGAAGTTGTAATGATTGTACAGCTGAGCACCTTCTGATTAGTTGGTCATGGTACCATGCTGGTGCACTTTGATGTAGTGGGTGTAGAAATCACTATAGTTCCAGAATTAACTCCTGGGAATCACTGTGTGTGACTCTGCTTGTGGATCCCACTTTCTATTCCTGTCACTTGTTTTAGTTTTCCATGTGGCAAATTGTCCTGGATTCAGCAGTGGCAGTTGTTTCTCTCCTTCTTAGGAGCTGCTGCAGTGCTGTATTTTTGACTTTCAGCCTGGGAACAGTGCTGATAACACCAACATTTTTAGTTGCTGCAATGTTTAGCTGACCAAGGACTTTCTGAGTCTCATGCTCTGCCAAGGGAGGGGAAGCCAGGAAAAGGCAGAGACAGGACACCTGACCCAAACTAGCTGAAGAGGTATTCTATACCACAGCACGTCATACCCAGTATATAAACTGGGGGGCAGTTATCTGGAAGGGTTAGTTCACTGCTCAGTCAGGCAGGGTATCAGTGGGCTGGTGGTGGGTGGTTGTATTTTTTTCCCTTGTTATTTCCCTTGTCATTATTATTATTGGTGGTAGCAGCAGTGATTTGTGTTATACCTTAGTTACTGGACTGTTCTTATCTCAGCCCGTGGGAGTTACATTCTTTCAATTCTTGTCCCCATCCCTCTGGGGGGGTGTGGGGAAGGGGAAGGGGGGGAGTGAGAGAGAGACTGCATAGTCTGATTTACAGCTGGGCTTAAACCATGACACAAATGAACAATTAATTACACTAATGATAATATTCCCCTTGCATCCATCATTAGGCTACATAGCATGACCTCTTATCTCAGCCTTTTCTTGCCAAGAAGGATTTTTTTCCTTTACAAATCAGTGGTTATTTATACAATTCCACTCCTCAGATATTTTTCGAAAGCTGGACTTTACCTCCTCTCCTGCAAAGAGAGTTCTCAAGGTCTGTTTCTGCACTGGAGAGGATTTTAAACAGTGAAGGAACGAGGCCATACCACAGCAGTCAATCTAAGTGTCTGGGCCATCAAAGAAGACAACGTGAAGTGTATGGAATGTGAATATTCAGGAACAAATTTGCTATTTGCAGTCAGTACTTCACTGAAGTTGCAATGTGCAAGTGAATTCTTTTTGCTTTTCCTACTGTCTCAGAGACTGTGGTCTTAATTTCCCTTTGGGAACAGTCAGGAAGAGACATAATGGGTCAGGTATCTGATATCTCAGGAGGGAAAAAAGAGAAAAAAAGAAATCCAAGCAGAAAAATGAAAACAAACCAAAAGGAGATTAAAAAAAAAAAAAAAAAAAAAGAAAAAAAGAAAACAAGAAGAAAAAAGACCACTTTTTATTGAACTTTTTTATTTTTTAACATATTTTTAAAAATTCTAAACCCCAAAGTTTGGGAGATGATACAGATTTCAAATTATTGATATGTAACAAGGGAAGCAATATACCAATCTTTTCATAGAATCATAGAATGCTGGAAAGGGCCTTAAAATTGTTTAGTTCCAACCTGCCTGCCATGGGTAGGGACACGTCACCCTAGACCATGTTGCCTAAGGCTCAACCTAGCCCTGAACACTTCCAAGGATGGAGCAATCACCACTTCTTTGGGCAACCTGTCCCAGTGCCTCACCATCCTCACAGTAAAGAACTTCTCCCTTATATCTAACCTGATATTGTTTCAGTTCTTAAGGATGGATTTGGTATGAATATGAGTATAATCTCAGAGCACAGTAGTCACAAGTCTGTTTATTTTCTGTAAAAATAATAGTCCTTCAATTTTTACCATTTCCTAATTGTTAGGATTTTTATTAAATGCAAATAAACATGTTCTTCTCTTCTTTCCTCTCTTCTTCTTTTCTCTTTACTATTATTCTCCACTTACTTCTTTCTCCCTTATGTTTTCACTTGGAATGAAAAAGAATATATATCCAGAAAGTACACACCACCTCTTTGTCCAATGAATGCATTTCTGCATTAGAAAAAGTTTTCATTGTTGTCCAAGTTTATTACTCTGAACTATATGTGCAAAAGCTCCATAAGCTACATAATAAAAATCTTTTAGAAGGAAACTTCAACATTTCTTAATTTTAAATGAACTTGTTGGAACATTGAACAGGTAAAATATATTTTAGAATATATATTGAAGATGTAGGTGTATTTGATTATAAATATATATATATCAATCCAAAAATGAAGAAGAGGCTATTCAGATGCTATTATTTTTATCATCTCTCAATTGCAATAATAATTTTAAGTCAAAGTATTTGCTCTAAAATCAAATGGCTATGAGTCAGTGTGAATTCAGGAGCACTGAAGCTGTATTTTGGCAAAGGTGACACTGTGTGTTTACATAGATCTGGCTCCTCAAAATACTTTTATTTCCTTTAATTTCTTATTAATGACTAGCTTCATCCATTCCAAATGACCTGATCTCCTTTCCCAAAGTTAGGCAAAGAAAATTTAAGTCTAAACTCAGAAGGGTTACAAGGGAGGAACGTGAGCAGTACTAAAATGTGCAGATGTTTTTTAAAAACACATGTCGAGAGTGCGTTTTAATAGGTGTAGGAGAGACTATATTTACAAGTTGGTTTAAATCATCCAGTACAGCTTTTTCTTAAAACAGCAAAACACAAGGAGTTGAAAAGTATCCTGATAATAATAGAAACAGGCTGATTGGTGCTACAATGAAACTTTTCCGCTGAATTGTGTTGTGGTTCTAGAAAGTTTTCATAATGTAGTTCTTTGTGAATGTGTCCATAGTATGCACTCTGACACTGCTTGTAAAATGGGGGGGTGGGGGTGGTGCCTTTTTTTGGTGGAAAAACTTGTGAATGGATGAAGCTAAGAAAGAGAACATTGTGAAGATGAAAGATAGGGTTGAAGACATTGCTCTGCTCCTCAGATTTTCCCTGTCATCTAGAGCACTAATGGAGAAGATACATTTTTCAGATATAATCACCTAACTTTCTGTGGAGGTCCACAAAAATAAGCGATGAGCTGTATTACAAGATATACATATAAAAGATATATACCGGTATGTAAGATCCCTGTATTATACTTACTTCTGTGAGTATTGAGTCTCCGCCCATAACTGTCACTGACACAGACACAGAGAAATTGTGCATTACCACACCAAGCAGGGGTAGATCCTGCTAGCCTTAGCCTTTTCTGCAGTCCTTACTTTCCTAGAGGCTTTGACGAAGGCAAGCTCTTGATTTGACCCAGAGCCTTATAAAATAAGATTTAAAAAATCACACACCATGTTCAGCTTTTCTCCCCTTTTGTTCTCAGCTTATCCCCCCATCCCATCACATCTCCAAATGCCTCTTCACCTCAGTAAGATTTTGACATTTGGGAAAAACTCACTTAAAAAAAAAAAAAAGAAAAGGATAAAACAGTTTGGCACAAGGGAGCTGCAGCTCTTCAGTTCCCATTAGAATTCCTTAAATGACAATAGCTGAAAGGTTAAGGCAAAACCTATTAGAAAAGAAAAGTTGAGGTAAATCAGGTGAGCTCATCGAAGAAAATAGGGAAAGATTGGTTCTCTTTTGGGATTAGGTCTAATTAAGGTGAGCAAGCAGCTGTGCCTGTTTGGAATAACAATTGTGCTGGCATGTCACTTTTTTTCTGCTTAGTTGAAATTTATATAGTTTGGGAATGGTGGATGTAAGAAAATTAGAGCTCATTTAGAATCTGTTGAAAAGACACTGCGCCTTCATTATTAGTTTTGCATCTGAATTTTCCTGGGGCTGTCCTCTCACTGTTATAGGTAATGGATTTTTCCCCAGATGTAATTGGATGAGTTTAATTTTTTCTTTCATTACCTGTCTAGAAGCCCTCTGCCCCTATTTCCTTTTGTGTTTTATTAGGACTGTAACCCCTATTTAAATAAAGGCTTTGATTGTGATTATAGATGTTCAATCAGCACTTTCTGATTGAATAGTTCTGGTCACACAATGCTCTTGCCTAGCATTTTTTGCTAATTACATTTTAGCCATGGTTGTGTACTGTAGAACTTAAAACAGTGTTTGTTTTACACCTTTAAACTCTGCCTAAAAGTTTGTATCTTCCATGGCCCAAAATACCGACAGAAAATGTAAGCATTCTCTGATACTGAGGTATAGAAGCTGAGCTAAAGGTCATTCTATTAGGTTACAGTAGTTGTTCACTAAAAAGATGTAACACTGATTACATCCTCTCCAGAGTCTTTGGACATGTAAATGAAGTCTGCTACTATTTTAAAGTCTTCTGTATATTTTTTGTAGGTTTTGCTTTTTGTTTCATAATTTTATGTTTAGTTGGTTGATGGGGCGTTCAGTTTCTAGATATATTTTTTTTATTTATATGGGTAGTGCCAGGCTCACTAGAAGTGAGCCACAAGGTAGCGTGCTGCTGTTGCAGTTCAGATCCACAGTGCAATTTAAATGCATTTATGCCAGTGCCTGCAACATGGGCAACAAACAGGAGGAGCTGGAAGCATTGTGCAGCTGGGAAACCACGACACAAACACCATCACAGAAACGTGTGTAGAGTAGAGTGATTTGAGTGATTGGAGTGCTGCAATGGATGGCTACAAGCTCTTCAGAAGGGATAAGCAAGGAAAAAGACGTGGTGGGATTGCGTTGCATGTAAGAGTGCATCAACTGCCTTGAACTCAGTGTTGTGAGTGAGAAGGCCAAATATTTGTGGGTGAAGATTAGGGTGAAGACCAACCAAGTAGATGTCCTGGTAGAAGTCTGTTATAGACCACCCAGCCAGGATGAAGCTTCAGCTGAGGTGTTCTTCAAACAACTGGGAAAAGCTTCACAATTGCTTGCCCATGTTCTCATAGCGGACTTCAACCTATGAGATGTCTCCTGGAAGTGCAACACAGGAGACAAGAAACAATCCAGGAGGTTCTTGGGGGGAGTGAAAGATAACTTCCTAACACACTGGTTAGTGACATCTGGTTAGATTTCCTGTTTGCAAGCAGAAGGACTAGTAGGTGATGTGTGGTGGCTGGAGGATGTCTTGGGCAAAGTGATCACAAAATGATTGAATTTTCAGTCTTTGGAGAAGTTGGGAAGAAGGTAATCAAAACCTCCACTTTAGACTTCCAGAGTGCTGACTCTGGCTTGTTTAGGATGCTGGTTGACAGAATTCCTTGGGAAACATTACTGAAAGACAAAAGGGGTCCAGGAAGGCTGGACACTCTTCAAGAATGAAATCCTTAAGGTGCAAGAGCAGGTAGTCCCTATGTTGACAATCAAACCACAGGGGAAGAGACCAGCCTGGCTAAACAGAGAGATACTGCTGGAACTCAGGGAAAAAAGGAAAATTTATCAGCTGTGGAAGAAGTAAGAACTACCCCATGAAAAGTACAAGGATGCTGTTAGGTTATGTAGAGAGAAAGTTAGAAAGGTGAAGGCAGGCTGGAACTAAATCTGGCCACTGCCATAAAAGATAACAAAAAGTACTTTTACAAATATATTACCAATAAAAGGAGGGCCAAGGAGAACCTCCATTCTCTATTGGATACTAGGGAAAACCTAGTGACTCAGGATGAGGGAAACACTGGGGTGTTTCATGCTGCCTTTTTCTTAGTCTTTAATAGTCACACCAGCATCCTCAGGTTACTCAGTTTCCTGAGTTGGATGGCAAAGATGAAGAGCTGATTGAAGTCCCCACTGAATTATGGGGAATTGTTCCTGAATTAGAAGAAATGGTTAGCAACCTCCTGCTATACTTAGAGATACACAAGTCTATGGGACTGTATGGATTACTATCAAGAGTGTTGAAGGAGCTGGCAGAAGAGCTGGCAAAGCCACTCATCTGTCAGCAGTCCTAGTCTAGTAGTGGGCAGGTCTTAGAGGATTGGAGGTTGGCCAACATGACACCTCTCTACAAAAAGAGCAGGAAGGAACCCTGGAAACTCAAGGCCTGTCAGCCTGAGCTCAGTGCCAGGGAAGGTCACAGGGCAGATGATTCTAAGTGAGATCATAAAGTATGTGCAGAAAAATGGAGGGATCAGGCCCAGTCAGAACAGGTTCATGAAGGGCAGGCCCTACTTAACCAACCTGATCTCCTTCCATCATAAGGTGACCAGCCTGATTGATGAGATAAAGGCTATGGACATTGTTTATTTTGATTTTAGTGAAGCATTCAACACTGTCCCCCACAGTGTTCTGAAGAAACTGGCTGCTCATGGCCTGGATAGGTGAATTCTTTGCTGGGCTGGAAACTGGGTGAATGGCTGAACCCAAAGAGTGGTGGTGAATGATGTCACTAGTGGTGTTTCTCAGGGCTCAGTCTTAGGGCCAGTGTTGTTTAATATCTTCATTGATGATCTGGATGCAGGGATCAAGGGCACTCTCAGTAAGTCTGTAGACAACACCAGTTTGGGTGGGAGTGTTGATCTGCTGAAGGATAGGAAGGCTCTGCACAGGGATCTGGACAGGCTGGATCTGTGGACCAAGGCATTCTGCATGAGGTTCAACAAGGCAAAGTGCAGGGTCCTGCAATTGTGCAACCCCACACAGATCTCCAGGAGTGGGGAAAAGTGGTTGGAAAGCTGCTTGTGGAAAAGGACCTGGAATTGCTGATTGACAGAGCTAAACATGAGCAGCTTGTGCCCAGGTGGCCAAGAAGGCCAACAGCATACTGGCCTATACCAGCAATAGCGTGGCAGCAGGGCCAGGGCAGTGATCATCCCCCTGCACTGGGCACTGGTGAGGCTGCACTTCGAATCCTGTATTCAGCTCTGGGATCCTCACCACAAGAGAGACATTGAGGTGCTGGAGTGGGTCCAGAGAAGGGCAGTGGAGCTGGTGAAGGATCTGGAGAGTAAGCCTTTTGAGAAACGTCTGAGGGAACTGGGGGGTTTAGTCTGAAGAAGAGAAAGATCAGGGGGACTTTATTGCTCTTTATAACTGCCTGAAAGGAGGTTGTAATGAAGTGAAATAGGTCTCTCCTCCGAGATAAGAAGTGATAGGACAAGAGGAAACCGTCTCAAGCTGCACCAACATAGGTTTAGATTGAATATAAGAAAACATTTCCTCTCAGATGGGCTAATCAGGCATTGGAACAGGCTTCCCAGGGATTTGGTGGAATTTCCATCCCTGGAAGTGTACAAAAACCAAGGCTATCAGCGACATGGTTTAATGGTGAACTTGGCAGTCCTGGAGCGATGTTGGACTTGATGATCTTAAAAGTCTTTTCCAACCCAGCTGATCCTATGTTTAAAAATTATTATTGTATATAAACAAGTTTAGTTTTCTGCTGTATGAAATGACCATACAGGAAGTTATTTGTTTCTTACAAACATCTGATATATTCTGACATAATTCTGCTATTCTGGCATTTTCACATCGCAGAAGCTATGCCAGGGTGAGGAAGGTATTCTGTTTTAGGCTTTTAGGTTTTAGCAAACCCATTGGGAATAGAATGTCTTCTTGTAAATCCTCTTCAGTGTCTTTAGCTCCTTTAATTAGCATAAGAGACCTAATTGTCGTGGTTTAAGCCCAGACCGTAAATAAGAACCACGCAGTCCACTTCCCCCCCCACCTTTCTTCCCTCCGCTTCTGGAGGGACGGGGAGGAGAATCAAAAGAATGCAACTCCCATGGGTTGAGATAAGAACAGTTGAATAACTAAGGTATAACACAAATCACTACTGCTACCACTAATAGTAATAATGATAAAGGAAATAACAAGCAAGAGAATACAACCGCTCACCGACCAGCACCTCGCCCCCACCCCGTAGTGATCCAGCCCTTCCGGGCACTCTCCATTCTACATCCTGGGCATGACGTGCTATATGGTATGGAATACCTCTTTGGCTAGTTTGGGTCAGGCATCCTGTCCCTGCTTCCTCCCGGCTTCTCCTCCTCCCTGGCAGAGCATGAGACTCTCAAAGTCCTTGGTCAGTCTAAACATCGGTGTTATCAGCTCTGTTCCCAGGCTGAAAGTCAAAAACACAGTGCTGCAACAGCTACTAAGAAGGAGGAAAAATGACTGCTACTGCTGAACCCAGGACACTAATAAAAATTTTTCATTACGGTTGCTAAACCCAATTCAGAAGTGCGACTTCAGAAATCTAAGGACCTATCTCTGTCTAGTCTCATAGATTAATACATTAATTGTATTCCTTTCCATGGTGCTTAAGGTACTGTCGCAGGTTAAGACTGCTTTAGTTAACAGAACTCAGCTGGAGACTTTGGGTTTGTTTATATCTCTTTAAAGTGAATGCAAGGTGGGTTGAACACATGACCAAATAAAAATGCCAGTGTTTGAGATCATTCTGTATTATCCTTTATAACTCAGGAAAAGTGATAACACAGAGCTGCAAAAAATCCGTATCTTTATGACACAACTTGCAGATGCTCCTTACACCACATCTTCAGATCTATAGTTAAGGCTAAAGAATCTGGGTCAGGATTTAACAGTGAAGAACGTACCAGAAAATCACGGTTTTTCTTGTAACTGAGAAAGGGATAACTTAGGTCTAGATTTCTAGTCTAAATTAGAGAAAGTTATCACCAGCTGCAGGGTACCACACACTAACTTATAGAATTTGCTTTTTCAGGGTATCTGTGGTTAGAGATATTGAATAGACACTTCATTATCTACATATTTCCAGCATTATTTCACTATCTGCAGGTGCAATTCAAGCAGATCTATTTCGTATTGCAGCTTTGAAACATTTTCATCCATCACATTATTGCAAAATGACTGAACAGTGGGTGGTTATAGGAGATCGCTATTGGAAGAAGCTTACAGACTGCTTTTATTACCATCCTATTGTGCATACAAACAGCTTGTATCACTCCATACATATTTATATAACTTAGATGCTTTTGAATTCTTTTATTCTGAATAATTTTGAAGCCACATAAAAGCTATTTCAAACCCCATAGACAACTTCTACCTAAAGTAATAATTACAAAAATAAGGCCCTGTACTTATGAGTAAATTAATAAATAGACAAATAAAATTAAGTTTCTCACCTAAAAAATGCATTTCTTTGGAGATCTGTCATCAGGCATGATATGATGAATTCACAACAACTGCCATACTTCTTAGTTTGAGATCTCAAAAGACAAAACATCAAGGATTTTTATGGCAAAACAAATGTTGCCTCTAAAAACAGGAGGATGATAAGTCATGAGAATATAGAGAAACATGACAGTAAATCATCAACTTGCATCATTCTCAACAAATACATTTTAGAAATTCTTGTACCCACTTTACCAGTTTGCTTTGCTCCACCCACTTTGCTCCTTAGTTTTCCCTACTGCTTTAGTGCATCCAATTCTCAGTAGACCAGTTATTCTCTTTGGTGATGATTCTTAGGGTGGATCTTTAGAAATAACATAGACCCATACTAGTTCTTAACAGCACAGGAGCAAACTTTTTCCTTAGAGTAGATAATAAAGGCAGTGCAGAGCATTCACTGTCAAAGAAACAGAAAAGAACAAAAAAAAAACTGTCAAAGAACAGAGCAAGGGAAGAAAGTAATAAAAAGGTAAGTTAGTTTGCAAAAAGAAGGCAGAGGTGGTCTCAGAATGACCAGCTCTATGAGCTATGCTGGTTTCTCAACTTCCTGGGCAAAATATGTCTGATAATAGTTTATACAACATTTCTTAAAAAATTTCATTTTTTTCTGAAAACAGAATATGTGAAGGTGGTATTTATGAGAATGATTTCAAAAGAAAATATGCTGAAGATAAATAAAAGTTTTATTAGCTTTTGTCAGTAATTTCTATGGAGCATAATGATATCAATAACAAGAGTTTTTGAAAAATACAACAGGAAATTCTGATGCTAACAGGTTTCTTGCTGGCTTCTTCCTTTTTCAAGGTATTATAACGTGCGAGAAACAATCACATGTATATTATAGGCATTCATGCTATTACTTTAGTTAAAAAATACTGAAAATTACTAATTAATTTTTATGTGCTACTCATAAACAACTAGAAAAAAAACTCTGTGAAAATCTGAGTAATGAAGCCATAGAATCATAGAATCTTAGAATAGTTAGGGTTGGAAAGGACCTTAAGATCATCTAGTTCCAACCCCCCCTGCCATGGGCAGGGACACCTCACACTAAACCATGCCACCCAAGGCCTCATCCAACCTGGCCTTGAACACCACCAAGGATGGAGTATTCACAACCTCCCTGGGCAACCCATTCCAGTGCCTCACCACCCTCTCAGTAAAGAATTTCTTCCTTAGATCCAATCTAAACTTCCCCCATTTAAGTTTAAACCCGTTACCCCTTGTCCTATCACTACAGTCCCTGATGAAGTGTCCCTCCTCAGCATCCTTGTAGGACCCCTTCAGATACTGGAAGGCTGCTATGAGGTCTCCACGCAGCCTTCTCTTCTCCACGCTGAACAGACCCAACTTTCTCAGCCTATCTTCATATAGCGGGTGCTCCAGTCCCCTGATCATCCTCGTGGCCCTCCTCTGGACTTGTTCCAACAGTTCCATGTCCTTTTGATGTTGAGGACACCAGAACTGTACACAATACTCCAAGTGAGGTCTCATGAGAGCAGAGTAGAGGGGCAGGATCAACTCCTTTGACGTGCTGGTCACGCTCCTCTTGATGCAGCCCAGGATACGGTTGGCTTTCTGGGCTGCGAGTGCACAGTGAATCCTGCTCATGTTCATTTTCTCATCAGCCAACACCCCCAAGTCCTTCTCGGCAGGGCTGCTCTGAATCTCTTCTCTGCCCAACTTGTAGCTGTGCCTGGGATTGCTCTGACACAGGTGTATAACCTTGCACTTGGCATGGTTAAACTTCATCAGGTTGGCATCAGCCCACCTTACCAGCGTGTCGAGGTCCCTCTGGGATAGCATCCCTTCCCTCCAGCATATCAACCGAACCGCACAGCTTGGTGTCATCAGCAAACCTTCTGAGGAAGCACTCAATCCCACTGTCCGTGTCACTGACAAAGATGTTGAACAAGACCGGTCCCAACACTGATCCCTGAAGGACACCACTCATTACCGGTCTCCAACTGGATATCGAGCCGTTGACCACAACTCTTTGCGTGCTGCCACACAGCCAGTCCTTTATTCTCCGAGTGGTCGATTTGTCAAATTGATGTCTCTTCAATTCAGAGACAAGGATTTCATGTGGGACAATGTCAAATGCTTCGCAAAAGTCCAGGTAGATGACGTCAGCTGCTCTACCCCTGTCCATCAGTTCAGTAGCCCCATCTTAGAAGGCCACCAAATTGGTCAGGTAGGATTTCACCTTAGTGAAGTCATGCTGGCTGTCACCAACCACCTCCTTGTTTTTCATGTGCCTTAGCAGGCCTTCCAGGACAATCTGCTCCAAGATTTTGCCAGCCACAGAGGTGAGACTGACTGGTCTGTAGTTCCCCAGGTCATCCATTTTCCCTTCTTGAAAATGGGGGTTATATTCCCCTTTTTCCAGTCGTCGGGAACTTCACCTGATTGCCATGATTTTTCAAATATGATGGCCAGTGGCTTAGCAACTTCATTCACCAGCTCCTTCAGGACCCACGGATGGCTTTCACCAGGTCCCATGGACTTGTGTATGTTTAGGTTTTTAAGATGGTCTCAAACCAGATCCTCTCCTACAATGAGCCTAGGGTCATCATTCTCAAAGTCCCTGCGTCCGCCTTCCAAGACTTGTGTGGTGCGGTCAGAGCCTTTGCCAGTGAAGACCAAGGCAAAGAAGTCATTAAGAACCTCAGCTTTCTCCAAATCCAGGGCAGCCACTTCTCCTGATATCTTTCGGAGAGGGCCTACTTTGTCCCTAATCTGTCTTTTAATCGCTACGCACCTATAGGCTCCCTTCCTGTTATCCTTATCATCCCTACCCAAGTTTAATTCTAATTGGGCCTTAGCTTTTCTAACCTGGTCCCTAGCTTCCCGGACAGTACCCTGTATTCTTCCCAGGCCGCTTGTCCTTCCTTCCACCTTCTGTAAGCCTCTTTTTTCCTTTGAATTTTCCTCAGCAGCTGCTTATCCATCCAAGGAGGTCTCCTGGCCCTCCTGCTGCACTTCCTTCTAGTTGGGATGCAACACTCCTGAGCTTGTAGCAGGTGATCCTTGAATACCAGCCAACAGTCTTGGGCCCCCCTGCCCTTTAGGGCTGTACCTCATGGAACCTTACTAAGCAGGTTCCTGAAGAGGCCAAAGTCTGCTCTCTTGAAGTCCAGGGCAGTGAGCTTGCTGCACGCTCTTCTCACTCTCCTGAGGACCTCGAATTCGGCCATCTTGTGATCACTGCATCCAAGGCTGCCCTGGAGTTTGCATTTTCATTTGCATTTGCATTTGCATTTGCAACGAGCCCTTCCCCGTTGGTGAGCACGAGGTCAAGCATGGCACTTCTCCTTGTCGGTTCCTCTATTCCTTGCAGAAGAAAGTTGTCTTCCACACAATCGAGGAACCTCCTGGATTGCTTGTGCCGGGTTGTACCGTCCCTCCAACAGATATCAGGGTGGTTGAAGTCCCCCACGAGAACAAGGGCCTGTGAGCGTGAGGCTGTTCCTATCTGTCTATAGAGTGCTTTGTCCAGAGATTCTTCTTGATCAGGCGGTCTGTAACAGATCCCCACAGTAATGTCCCCTGTAGCTGTTCTCTCTTTAACCCTGACCCACAAACTCTCTATTGACTGCTCACCTGTCCCCAGACAGAGTTCCATACTCTCCAGCTTATCCCTAACATAAATAGCAACTCTCCCTCCCTGCCTGCCGGGCCTGTCTTTTCTAAAGAGCCTGTAACCTTCCATTCTGACACTCCAGTCGTAGGAGCCATCCCACCATGTTTCTGTGATGCCTACTATATCATACCCCTGTAGACGTGAACACATCTCTAATTCCTCTTGTTTGTTCCCCATGCTACCAGCGTTTGTATAGAGGCATCTGAGCCGAGCTCCAAATGAAGCCAGGTCATTGGCTGGAGCGGCTGGAATATCTCTACACTGCTCTGAGGATTTATTATAGGTGCTGGCAACTGACTGGGTGTGTTGGGATGCAATGATGCCCCCCTCCCCCAACACATCTAGTTTAAAGCATCCTTGACCAGTCTGGCAAGCCTCCTACCAAAACCACTCTTCCCCTTCTTTGTCAGACCTGCTCCAGCAGCCCCCAGTAGACCTGGCCTACTAACTTGTGTTCCGTGTTCAAGACACCCAAACCCCTGACTATGGCACCACCCTTTTAACCAATTATTAACCTGACCAATCCTCCTAGCCTTTTTTAGGGTCTTCCCCTGTATCCTGGAGAATTGATGAAAAGACAATCTGAGCTCCAGAGCCCCTAACCACCTCTCCCAGGGCTCTGTAGTCCTTCTTTATGTTCTCCAGGCTACTGCTATCTATATCAATAGCACTCACATGGATCAACAGAAGTCGGTAATAGTCCGTGGGACTTACTAGAGCAGGCAGCCTCCCTTCAGCATCCCTGATCCGTGCCCCAGGTAGGCAACACACCTCCCTTGAGACTGGGTCAGGCTGATGGATAAGTGCTTCTGTCCCTTTCAAAGTATACTTCCCTAGCACTACGACTCACCACTTTTTCCTGCCAGCACCAGTAATGATCTTCTTTACCAGTGCATCAGCCGGTTGTTTCAGGTGCAAGTGCGTTTCCTCATCAGCCCCCTGAGGACAGCAAAGCGGTTCTGGGTGGAGGCAGCAGATTCAGGAGGACGTCTCTTTTTAATTGTCCTCTTCCTCCTTTTTTTGTTGGTGGTTTTTTTTTTTTTTTTTACTGTTTCCCAGCTTTCTGGGTTAACGACCTCATTCTTTCCTCCATGAGCTACAGTGGACACTTGAGGCCCCTGCACAGTTTGGGCCTGGAGCAAGCAGTCCTGCTTCCTCTCAGCTTCCCTGACATCTTGCAGCCTATTAATAGCATCCCGCAGCTCAGCGACTTCCTGCAGGAGGACTTCGACCAGGGAGCACCGAGTGCAGCCCTGCCCATTGTGCACCTTTCCCTCATGAGACCAATGCAGCTCTGCACTGCAGCCTCCCCTCTCATTGGCTTTGTCTGGGTGCCTATGCAGTCACATCAGACAAGCAAGTAATAAATTTTTGTCATGTTATTTTATAATAACATTTTATTTTATTTTTATTTTATTTATGAATTTTCACAATTTTTCCTGTCCTAACATAGAAAAGGACATTTGCTACTAAGGATAGGCTTCAGTTAAAAATGAAAAAAATAGGAGACACCTAGGTTTCTCATGGGAGTTTAAACTAAAATGCTTACCCTTTTTCATACTGTTAGTATTTTTTACAAAATAGAAAATAAAGGTTGGAGGGTTTTTTTGTTTGTTTGTTTCCTTAGCTACTCTTTTTCTGTTATTTTTTTAAGGAATTGTTTCCCAAAAGTTTCAAATTTCACATGGCAAAACCAATAATATTTTCTTTTTGCCTTTTGGAGCACATTCTAAAAGTTATTTTTAGCTTATTTGGTTGGTTACATCTCTTAGTAGCTAATAATGGCATTGATATAGTAGTTTCAGTACTAAATGCAAATGGAGTCTGTTTTGTAGAAGGAATTAACAAATTTACTCATTACCAAGTTCTCCATGGAATTATGGCCACCAATGTATAGCTAAAATTAAGGCAGTTATCTAACCTAAGTCTATAACATTTTATAAAATAAAGAAATTATCCTCCACCCTCCATTAAGCGTATTGAAGAAAATTTAACTTTAGAAGAATATAATTACTAGGAATATGCAAATGATGGATTTTTTTCATTCAAATAGAAACAATCTCTGCTATTATTTTGTGATCCCTTACGAAAAACAGTCACAAGGCTTTTTTTTGCTGATATTAACACTTCCAAAACTTAAAATGTACAGAGTTTATTTTTTGGACTATTATGTTATTTTTCTATTCTTTACTGAGGAACTTATATAAATTGTTAGGCTTCATATCCATGTTCTCAAGTACTCAGTAAGTTTATATCACTTTTACATTATTTTTAGGTTAAAATTTTAATTATACAAATGCTTTAGTATCTTCTACAATATTTTGCAGGTGTAGTGTAATAACTGATGGGCATTACTGAAGTATCTGTTAAAAAAAAAAGGGATAAAAAAAAGAATATCTACTTCTCATTGATAATGCTCACCTAAGGGCAATATATACATAAATATCTTTTATTTAATCTTTTGGAAGGACATGGACTGGCCAATATAGATGCCTAAATTTAAGCAAAATATACCGTAGGAAAAATCAGCGTCTAAGCATCTGTTACAGTTAGCAGAAATCTGGTCAATGCAGAATCTAGAAGGATATTTAGCTGAAAAATTGCAGAAGCTTGACTTAGGTGCCTTTATTGTCAACCAGGGCTATTCCAATCAGGCATTGGAACAGCTTCCCAGGGAGCTGGTGGAATAACTATTCGGGGAGGTGTTCAAAAACCGTGTAGATGAGGCCCTTGGTGACATGCTTTAGTGGTGGACATGGCAGTTCTGGGGGAATAGTTGGACTTGATGATCTTAAAGGTCTTTTCCAACCCAGCTGATTCAATGATTCTGTGATTTTATGATTTGACAAGCAACATCTGCATTTTTTTTTTGCAGATTTTGCTCCAGTTTGGTTCAGGTGTGGTGTGGGTGTAGTGTTCCAGGCTTGAGACACTGATATGTTTGGACAGGTTGTCTTTGGACACCCAAGTATAGGTAACTAAATTGAGCCCCATGAGTTGACCTGAGTACCTTTGTCCTCCCCTAATGCTGAAGAAAATGTTGGATATTGTAGTGTATTGTCTGTAGGAAGTAGTCTGTTAATCAGACAATACATGCAAATTAAACTTTTCTGTTTTTCAGACATTGATGTTGTATCTTTAATAACTGATCACCTATTTAATAAAAAAGAGAAATTTTGAGTATTCTTCAAGTTTTGAGAATTTAACCTGACTAGTAACACACTGACTCTAACAAGTTGACTTAAACAATGAATAACCAGACAATTAAATTATTGCTACATTTTTTATATTTTTTTTAACTTGAGTACTATACAAAAAAAGAATTCAGTATTTAGGTAAGTAAAAAAAAAAAAAAAAAAAAGAAAGAAAAATAAAAAAAAAAGTGATGACTGCAGCACTATGGTTAGAGATCCCAGATGAAAGTAGATGGACCTGGAAGATGTCTGTTTTGCATGAAGTTGGCAACTTGTCCAGTGTGGAATTTATGAACAGTCTGACAAACCACAGATAAAATGAATCGGATGAAGAAATAATAGCAATAGTAATAACAGCAGCATAATTTATAATCCTAGTAACTTTACATTAATTTGAAATTTCCAAGTCTATATTAACTAATATTTAATGCTTCCAGTATTAATAGAAGTTACAGTCCAAATGCATTATCCTTCTGTAATGAAATCCAATGCACGTTCTGCTCCTGACTGTATTATACAGAGAATCCAGCTCACAGCAGATAAAACTCAGCTAGCTTCTACTCATGACTTACAATGTCCTTGACAAAAGCTTATAACCAGAACTATCATGATGCCATATTACGTCAGGAATACGTCTGAGACTTTTTAATGAATACCATTTTAATTTGGGAAGACCTAAGCAGAGATACTGTTCAATTTGCTAGTATATGTTGTCTGTGTAATTCACTTCATGAGGTTAATAATCAGCATGGACAGCATATTTACAATGTAATAAAGGTAGCTAACATTTCATTCATACATTTCATTATTGCTTTGAGACAGGGAGATGCTGTAAATCATCATCTACTTCATAGATAACATAAAAAATGAATTTGGTTTATAATATTTTCTTATTGACTGCAGACATACCTCAGATGATGCTTAGAGACCTGGCCCTTGATAGAATGCATTCAGAGGAAGAAAATGCAACACATGGCCATGACTTCCAGCTAGAAAAAGCAATGGGTATGTGTCTGGAGTTAGATGAACATCTGGGGGAATACTTTTATTTCAACACATCATCCTACCCTCAGTCGGTAAAAATTGTTGTGCATACTCTGAAGGAAAGTCAACGTCTATATCTGATTTATAGGTGGGATGCAGCTGAAGCACACATAGTTGCAACTGCCACCATAAGAAGGGGAAGAATGCTGTACAGGCACATAACGGTCACTGTGTCATAGAGCTGGGATCACATATCGTAACTGCCAACTAATCGGGAAGGTCAAGAAGAAACAGCTACCAAAGTCTCTCCTCACTGACAGTACATTAATGTTTGTGGTGCACAGTTTAACTTAAAGTTAGTAATCCAGCCTGCATCACTTGAATCTTAGGTATATTTGTTTTTCACAAAAGTGCGTTCTTCCTCTTCAAACAGTATTTCTCAGCAGGCTTGAGTCTAAATTGTTGTGCATTGCTCACTAATTCTGAGACTCAACCAGTACTTATAAAGACAAAATATTATCAGATTCTCACAGTTTGGATCAATATGATTTGTTGGATTCTTCAGCGGAAGTTTTCTAAACAGGATTTATCAGGTGAGAAGGAAATCTAACGTAAACAAATCTGCATTTCTATTCTAGTAGTAATACACTACCTGAAAGTTTCATCCTGCTGATTTTCCTTTCACAATATTCATCTCAGAAAATAGAATTATATGCCAGCTAAGGCAATAGGCTTGTACATAATTAGAGGTTTCTCTTCCCTTCAGCATCCCTGGAAATGGAAAGATCACAGAGTTTTGCAGGATAGAAACATTTGGTTCAATTTCCAATTCTTTCTTTCTACAGACATGATTTCTGAAGGGCAATGTTCTTTTGAGATGGTAAAAGGATAACTGCAGTGACGCGTATCATCAGCTTATATTTAGGAGCAAAGCTGGAATTGACTTGGAAAGAAGGGAATTCTGTTACCTTACTAATTGAATTGGAATGCCTTATTAGTATCCTATCTCAGTAATCTGATATGAAAGTCACTAATATGGTACGACTATAACATTGTATTAGCAACAATATATTCTGATATGATATGAATGCTAATGCAATACAAAGGAATGTTGCTAATGTGCTAATCGGATAAGATATTGCTAATGAGATATGAGAGACTCCAGTAAAAAAAAAATCATATTACTTCCCCTAACTTTTTGATGATAGCATTAACCTTACTCACCAGGTATAGTGCAAGATGTCCTTTTCCTCTTTCTTGGACATTCTTGAGGGTTCTGTCTGTCCACATTTCAAGTTTATAGGCACTGTGTTGTTACTGACAGAGTATTCAGCCACAATAATAGAGTAAATAAGTACAGAGTAACTTGTGTGGTCTCAAATCAATATATACTAATGTGATACTCACTTAGCATGGTGGTAATGTTCATATTTAGGCAACTCTTTCCTAGAATCATAGAATCATTTAGGTTAGAAAAGATATTTAAGATCATCTAGTTTAGCACTGCAAAGACCAACACTAAGCAATGCCCCTAAGAACCATATCTACACATCCTTTAAACACATCCAAGGAGGGTGATTCCACTACTTCTGAGGGTAGTCTGTTCCAATGCTTGACACCCCTCCCAGTGAAGAAATTTTTCCTAATATGCAATCTGAACTTCATCTGGTGTAAACTGAAGCCGTTTCCTCTCATCCTATCAGTTGTTACTTGGGAGAGGAAATTTACAACCACATTGCCACCCACATTCGTTTTGGGACTGTGAGAACCAAGACCCTAGGCGCAATGTAGGAGAGGATCAGGTTCGAGAACATCTTAAAAACCTGAATGTGCACAAATCTATAGAACCTGATGAAATCCATCTGGGAGTCCTGAAGGAGCTGGCATATGAAGTTGCTAAGCCACTGGCCATCATATTTGAAAAATCATGGCAGTAAGGTCAAGTTCCTGATGACTGGAAAAAGGGAAATATAGCCCCCATTTTCAAGAAGGGGAAAATGGATGACCCAGGGAATTATAGACCAGTCATTCTCACCTCTGTGCCTAGCAAAATCTTGGAGCGATTCTCCTGGAAGAAATGCTAAGGCACATGAAAAACAAGGAGGTGGTTGGTGACAGCCAGCATGACTTCACTAAGGTGAAATCCTGCCTGACCAATTTAGTGGCCTTCTATGTTGGGGCTATGGAACTGATGGACAGAGGTAGAGCAGAGATGGACAGAGGTAGACCTGGACTTTTGCAAAGCATTTGACATTGTCCTGCATGAAATCCTTGTCTCTAAATTGGAGAGATATCAGTTTGACAAATCAACCACTCGGTGGATGAAAAGCTGGCTGGATGGCAGCACGCAAAGAGTTGTGGTCAATGGCTCGATGTCCAGCTGGAGACCAGTAATGAGTGGTGTCCCCCAGGGATCGCTGTTGGGACCGGTCTTGTTCAACATCTTTGTCAGTGACATGGACAGTGGGATTGAGTGCGCCCTCAGCAAGCTTGCTGATGACACCAAGCTGTGTGGTTCTGCTGATCTACTGGAAGGAAGGGATGCTATCCCAGAGGGACCTTGACACGCTTGTGAGGTGGGCCGATCCCAACATATTTTGAAGCTTAACCATGCCAAGTGCAAGGTCCTACACATGGGTCGGAGCAATCCCAGGCACAGCTACAGGCTGGGCAGAGAAGAGATTCAGAGCAGCCCTGCCGAGAAGGACTTGGGGGTGTTGGCTGATGAGAAAATGAACATGAGCCGGCAGTGTGCGCTCTCAGCCCAGAAAGCCAACTGTATCCTGGGCTGCATCAAGAGGAGCATGACCAGCAGGTCGAAGGAGGTGATCCTGCCCCTCTACTCTGCTCTCGTGAGACCTCACTTGGTGAGCAGTGGTTGCAAGTTAAACAGGATCAAGAGACAGGCAACATAATCTTTCTTCTTCTCTTGCTTCTTGCCTCTCTTTTTTGTGCCATTTTGGCAAAGTTATATAGTTATTTTGTGGTTTAGATTATCTGCAAAACAGGTATTAATACTTACCTTTTTGCAGAGTTAATTATAAACTGTTTAATACCGATTAATAATTAGAAATGTTTTAATCCCCTTACAGGAAGGGAATTAAAAGCAAAGTACTATTATGACTGTTAATAAGGCACAGTGAACTTCCATGTGTATATGTAGTGGTTTCCTCCCTTATCCATTTCCCAGCTTAACACTTAGTTTTAAAATTGAAACTATATTAGGTAAAGTTATTCAGGAGAAAGTAGAATGGTGGATATAAGGAGAAATTTTAGGTAGCAGGTGGGTTATTGAAGGGAAATTAAGCCACTGACTTTGTTGTGTCTTACAATAGAACGAAGAAAAGCAGCACAAAAGAACTATTAGTATTAATATGAATAATGACCTATAAATATTCCACTTGTTAACCATGTAATCAATTCTCTGGTCTCAATGGATGTCTATCTTCCCTTTTGTATATTTGTATATTATAATTTAAATGCATACATTATAATCACTTTTTTGGCTTACTGGTTTAATGTATGAGAGATTATTTATTTAGCAGTCAGATATTTGTTCATTTATATTGGATTGGAATTGCAAAGTCCTTGCTTAGCAGATTTAGCACACTAACTATTTATTCCATAGGGTAGTAAGGTTGAAAGTGATATGACAGAGGGTTTTCTAAAGCTGACAGGGGCATCTGGTGCTCAGCTTTGGGTACTGCTGATAAACACATTGTTTAGACAGGTTTCAACATAGTGCCTTGTTGGATCTCCTGTGTTGGATGTGCAAGGTTCATACCAGAAGAACATACATTTGTTTTTAAATTGTAACCTCCTGACATTCACTGAATGTTTACAGTTTGGCAGGCTAAAAATGGAATGTTAGAACATTTATCATGCTGTCCTTGGTGATGGTATTAAGCAGAATCGTGTTCATCAAACTAATGTAATTGGTATGAACTTTTCCCCGTCTCTTTCGTCTACCCAACAAGTCTATTTGAGTCCAGGTAGACCATCTAGTACATACGAGACTTGGGAACATGGCTTGTGACAACCATTGAGGTAAGAAATCTAGTGCCTCTAGCCTTGCTATTCCCTTTCCTCCAGGTTTTGAATAAATACTGTGGTTTACTCTAGTACGCAGCTACACACCACACAGCCACTTACTTACTCTCCTAGTGTGGAATGAGAAAGAAAATTGGAAGGGTAAAAGTGTGAGAAATCATAGGTTGTGCTAAACAGTTTAAAAGCAAAACCCACATGTACAAACAAAGCAAAATATGGAATTCATTCACTACTTTCTGTAGGCTGGGAGGTGTTCAGCCATCTCCAGGAAAACAGAGCTCCATCACACTTAATCATGGCTTGGGAATAAAAACATTGTACGTTTGGGTATCCCCACCTTCTTCCCCCAGCTTTTATTGCTGAGCATGAATGGCGTCATATAGCATGGAATATCCTTTCAGTTAGCTGGGGTCAGCTGTCCCAGCTGGGGTCAGCTGTCTCAGCTCTGTCACTTCCCAACTTCTTGTGCATCCCCAGAAAGGACCTTGATGCTGCATAAGCACTGTTCAGCAATAACTAAAACGTCCCTGTGTTATCAATACTGTTTTCATCACAAGCACATCACACTCGTGCAAGTTACTATGGAGAAAATGGACTTTAGACCAGCTTAAACCAGTGCATTAGGTAAATTAGACACTGGTTTCCAAATGTATAGATAGGATTAACTTGCTTTCTGTCTTTTTATTGGTAAACATCTTTCCCAGCTAACAGATCTGTAAGACATGGAAATCATGAACATAAGTAAAAATAAGTAGTCTATTAATATATTTCTGCAGAGATTAATGTTGAAAGTTACAGGAAAAAATCCTAAAAAAAAAAAAAAAAAAAGAACTTTACACCATCTTTTACCTCTTACACAATCTCTTACCTCTTATACAATCTCTTACCTCTTTTTATACCAGAAGGTTTCTGCTGCATCTTCAGAGTATAAGTGTCTGTAGACTGCGTGTTTTATTCTGGATATCCTAGCCATCTAAAAAGTCACCAGAGTTCTAGGCAAAGGAATAAAGGTCAATCAAATAGTCAGAGATGCTTGTAGACATGGAAGAACAGGGTAAAATCTGAATGAACATCTAAAAGTGGTCCAGCTGCTGACCCTTGCTCTCACATAGATGTCTGTCTACTCTTCTGTCTCAAATATAGGTCTCTATATAAGAATAGATGGGCAGAAAGACATATGGATAGCCACATGTTGTTGGATGGTTGTTTGGATAAAACTGACAGTAGGCAAAGAGGTGGTGAATAATTTTGAGAGAGATGAAAGCCAGTAATTTTGAGCCTTGAACATACTGGAAGCTGGAAATCCTCATCACCATTATCAGTGAGGTGGCAAATTCCTAAAAGAGCATCCCAGACTAACCTGGTATTCAGCTTTTACAGTTTACTGTAAAAACAGTTTACTGTAAAAACAGTTTACTGTTCATTTTTAAACGATCTTTCAAGTCTTCAGCTTTTTTTGTTTTGGAAACAAAGAAGAAACTCTAATACATGTGTCCCACCTGTTTGACATTTCAGTTTGAAAGAAAGAGAATGATGCTTCAGTCTGGAAGAGAACTTAATAATTTCACTTGTAACACTGTCCAGATTTCATGTAGATTTCCATTATATGACATTTTAATAATGTCTCTCACTCACGCCCTCTTTCCTGAACAGATTTGATTTTGGGTCCATTGATTTCTTTCCTTCTGATAGAATAAAGATTGTTAATCCAAAGTCATAAATCCTCATTAGTATGATACACAATAGATATTTAGGGACTTTGTCTTTTGGGTCCAAAAAAGACTTCAGATTCTCTCTTGATAACATTATGTTCCACCTTTTTAATTTCTTAGCCAAAACATTTTCTGCAAATTTGAAATTCTTTATCTTAAACCCATAGATCTTAGCTGTGACCTTGTACCCTTCAAATATGAGTAAAAGCCTCTATCAAATGTTACCTTTCCTAATTTGCCTGATCATCTCACAGACTTGGTTACTATTTTGTACTGCTTAAGAAACAGCCATCCTCTGCTTATCCACAGTAATTAATTTTCTTTTAGGCCTTAGGGAGCTTAAAGGAAATTTCTTCCACATGTTTTGTTTTTTTCTCATATGGGTTTGGTTGGGCTTTTTTCCCACTATGATTTGGGATATCAAGGCTATTGGAATTACAGTTTGGATTTGTTTCATGCCTTTAAGTTTAGATAGTGTTACTGGAGTTAAAAACTGTTGTTGAAAAAAATATGACTTCATGTTCTCTTTCCACTATTCTGTAGTATTTAATCAAGGGATACTCAATGTCAGTCTATTTCCGTTTATATTATAAAAGTTTATTAAACATTTTCTTTAGGAACTAGAATAAACTATTATAGAATCATAGAATCATAGAATACTTAGGGTTGGAAAGGACCTTAAGATCATCTAGTTCCAACCCCCTGCCATGGGCAGGAACACCTCACACTAAATCACGCCACCCAAGGCTCTGTCCAACCTCGCCTTGAACACCGCCAAGGATGGAGCATTCACAACTTCCCTGGGCAACACATTCCAGTGCCTCACCACCCTCTCAGTAAAGAACTTCTTCCTTACATGCAATCTAAACTTCCCCTGGTTAAGTTTAAACCCATTACCCCTTGTCCTATCACTACAGGCCCTAATGAATAGTCTATCCCCAGCATCCTCGTAGGCCCCCTTCAGATACTGGAAGGCTGCTATGAGGTCTCCACGCAGCCTTCTCTTCTCCATGCTGAACAGACCTAACTTTCTCAGCCTATCTTCATACGGGAGGTACTCCAGTCCCCTGATCCTCCTCGTGGCCCTCCTCTGGACTTGTTCCAACAGTTCCATGTCCTTTTGATGTTGAGGACACCAGAACTGCACGCAATACTCCAAGTGAGGTCTCATGAGAGCAGAGTAGAGGGGCAGGATCACCTCCTTTGACCTGCTGGTCACGCTCCTCTTGATGCAGCCCAAGATACGGTTGGCTTTCTGGGTTGCAAGCGCACACTGCTGGCTCGTGTTCATTTTCTCATCGACCAACACCCTCATGGATTTGTGTATGTTTAGGTTTTTTAGATGATCTCGAACCAGATCCTCTCCTACAGTGGGCCTAGGGTCCTCATTCTCACAGTCCCTGCGTCTGCCTCCCAAGACTTGGGTGGTGCGGTCAGGGCCTTTGCCAGTGAAGACCGAGGCAAAGAAGTCATTAAGAACCTCAGCCTTCTCCAGATCCCGGGTAGCCAGTTCTCCTGATAGCTTCCGGAGAGGGGCTACTTTGTCCTTAGTCTGTCTTTTATTCGCTATGAACCTATAGACTCCCTGTTATCCTTACCATCCCTAGCCAAGTTCAATTCTAATTGGGCCTTAGCTTTCCTAACCTGGTCCCTAGCTTCCCGGACAGTATCCCTGTATTCTTCCCAGGCCGCCTGTCCCTGCTTCCACCTTCTATAAGCCTCTTTTTCCCTTTGAATTTTCCTGAGCTAAACTGCTTCAGGTAGAACAGACAATTCAAATTTGAGAAGTTTCAACCTGTTTGCTTCATGAAATTCATGTATGAGGCATTGCTCATGTGGATGAGGTTTTGCTTATTTTCCTACTGTAGAAAAATTCCCTTTTTCACATATCTCTTAAAAAAAAAAAAGGAAAAGTGGTAAGACCACTAACTATAAAAAATTACATTTGATACACTACACTAGCAGGTTTTGTTTGCTTTCTCTTCTGTGTTACGTATCATGTTATGTTAGGTAGATGGCATGTCTTGGTTTTTTTTTCTAGTTTCCAAATGATTTTCCTTCTTCAAAATAAATCTCATCTAAGAGATCATATTCTTTTCCCCATTAGACAATTTGGGTTTAATGAAAGGGAACATTAGTGACACAAATTGCAAAATTGTATAAACATATTTTATCATCACATATTTTAGTATTGTTTTCCAGAATCCCACTCAAAAAATATTCACAGAAGTCCCAACCTAACTGTTAAGAAAATTATTATGTTTCACATTGTATAATGCTATGAGTTTATGGGGCTTGTTCACCTGGGCTAGCACCGGGTGTCATAGCATATTGCATTGAAAGTAGGATAGCCTTCCCATTTTTTAGATTTCATTCACCCTTTTTTCATTCTTTTCTTAGGAAAGGGGGGACATGAGGCCACTGAATAAGGAGGATGCTAATCTCTCTTGCACAACTTATGCAGCTAAACTGGAAGTAAGGTAGTTTTTTATATTTTTTTAGTACAAAGAATTCAAAGGACTTAAGTGTCCTGTGAATCAGTTTCAGGTATGATTCATTGGACTTTAAATAGAGACACACAGAGCAGACATTTTCATCTGAGCTAGTCACTGCATATTCACTCCATAGTAAATGGAGAGAAGCAATCACATCCAAGGCATGATTCCTCTCATTTGAAAGCAGGGATCTAAAACATGCTGTGAAGCACATAATTCTCTTCACTGGCTGTAAAGGAAGGTTACCTAAGGTGCGGACATCATTGTACATGTTTAAAGCCAAATAAAAGCTAACTCTCAATAAACTAAATATATAAAGGCATTACTATTCTAATTAGAAAAAAAAAAAAAGTTAGACATACCTCAAATCTTACCATGAATGTCATGACAGGGGGGTTTCAATTAGATTATCTTTAAGATCCCTTCCAACCCCAACTATTTCAGGATTCTGATATTTATTCCTATTTATGCTTTGTTTCAGTGATACCAACCAAATTCCACCAATTCCTAAAACTTTCTTTTAATTCTGCCAGAAAGTTTTGTCATAACTATATGCATTTTGTGTCTTAGGATCTGATACAATTTCAAAGTCCTTCCAGGCTGTGGAATGTCTCCCTTAAAGTACTCAGATGTTTTCCCTCATAAATGTAAGGATCTAGGTCTGTTTGCACTAACATACTTTCAACAGATTTCAACAATACCACACTACTTCCGGTACGTATTAAATAAAAAAAAAAAAAAAATTACCATGTAATAGAGAAATCTGAGGTAAACACATAGATTAAAAAAAAAAAAAAAAACAAAAAACAAAACTAAAAAAGGGCCTGAAATTTAGATTGTAAAAATAAAAAAAAAACAAACAAAAAAACCCAACCCACCAAAAACAAAACCAGAAAAAAAAAAAGAAAAAACCAAAGAGTAAATGTGGAGAGATTGTTTTGCTCTGTCTTTTTTTTTTTTTCCCTGGTTTTTTTTTCTGCTTTTTTTCTTATGTAATAAAACCAACAAACAAATAGCAAGACAGCCTCCACAAACAAGAAATGACAAAGCAAACAGCGCTTGGAATCCCAACTTTTCTTTTTATGCATACTCCCCTATGTGCAGCTTCTTAAGTGTCCATTTGTTTGCTATGGTAATTTATGTCATTCTGTATTGTACTATACACCTAATGCACAGCTTGTCTCCTAATGCAAATTTCTTCACTCTTGCTTCCACATAACCCTTCTTTGCACCAAATACTTATCTTTACAATTATTTTCCATGGTCTCTGATTCTCTAGGCAGCATAATATTTCTGGTTACCAAGCTGCTGAAGAAGCCTGGGCACATTCAAATCCAAATGTCAATGTTTTCTACTTCCTACATGGGATTTTTGCTTTGTTTAAGCATATAGCTTTTTGTTCAACACTTCTCAGTACCATACCAAGCTGTAGGAAACGTATGAAAAAGAGAAAGATATGGTTTGGGTTTGGGTTTGGGTTTTTGATCAATACGTGTTGCAAAATATTGACAGAAAAAAAGTAAGTTATTTCTTAACTATCTTGGAACTGAATGATATAATTTCCGAGCAGTTGAAACAGCTTACAATAGCAGTCTTATCATTGTCCTGGACTTAGATGGATATGTGCAACCAGACAACATGAGAGCTAGACCTGGCTTTATGATGGAAGGCACCCAGAGATTCACAGATGAGAATTTCTCTGTTTGTTATGTTATGTAAATGTGATGGAGCTCAACTTAAAGTGGACTGAATGTACAGCAGAGGTCAGAGATAACTAAGTACCCAGGTAACTACACAGCATCTCAGATGGGTTAATGAACTTGCCCTGAGCACGCGCAACTTCAGTCACAGCAGCAGACCCTGGAGTCAAACATTCTCTTGGAAGAGATTGCTTATGGTTTTTAAAGCCAGACGTAAGTCAGAGTGAATCCTCCATTAAGCAATTTGAAAGAGGATCCTTGAGATCTTCCCTAGTATTGCACCAAGACTCCAGAGTAGATTATGAGTAAGCTTGAGAATAAATGTCAGCAGCAGTGCTGCTTCATACTGTGTGAAAATTTGGAAGCTGTGGTAGCTTCTCTAGGACTTCAGTGTTTTTCATAAGATGTTTCTTTGACAGAGCTGCAAAAAGACAGCTGTGCACACTGAGAATTAGGACATGCACATCTGATAACATACAGCTCACAAAACCAAGACCAAGAATCACCATGCTGCTTCTTTCCATTTCTTCCTACTTCCAAAAGCTTTTATGGGCTCTTATTAGAGCTGTCCTTCAGTAGTTTAGATTTATGTCAGTTTTTCATGGAGGCTTTCTCAGAGCTACTTCAAAGAAGCACCATAAACAAAGAGTAAAAAGGGAGCAGAGAATGCACCCACCATCAGTGCACCACCAAATGTGGAAATCACCTCAACAGGGGGCATATGCAAAACTGTTAAGTTCTTTTGAAATAAGAAACCAAACTCAAAACCAATGCAAAATCAAAAAACCATCACAACAACAACAATCAGAAACCTCCTCTAAAACCTTTCCCAAAACAACCTAACCCAAACCAACAAACTAACAAACAAACCCAAACTAAACCCCTTAGGAAGCCCCATTTCACCTTTGTCCCCTTAAGGTGGCCTAGGGAAGTAAATATTGGGTGTGGGGGGGTGGGTGGTGGGTGGGGGGAAAAACACCTTTTAAATCTGTCAAGAGATTGAGATCTTTAAACTGTGTGCCCCAGTGGGTGAAGGAAAGCATGAAATTCATGCGCTGTTTTCTCCTGCTATCCTGAATTAGTCTTCATTTTGGCTGATATACTGTCGCTTACTAAGATCATCACTAACTGAATGATTTTCCTCTATCTGTCTAAAAAGGTAAGAAAAGTAATGATAAGGTTAAGTCATCCTCTCACCCCTAGAAAATGTCCTTTCCAGGTCAAGGTTAGAGTCAGAATGGTAAAAGGTGCTTGTGATGGGAGCTTGTTACTATTGTAATTGCTAGCAGACTAAGCAGACCCGAGCCTCCAGGGATGTCAGTCCATCAGTGATAAATTGATACAAAACATTCTTGAAAAGTTTGTTTTGCTGTCATTATGCTAATATTTGCTTAGTAGATATGAGTTTTGCATGAAACAGCTGCAATCCAGAGGAGAATGAGGCACTTTAAATTAATAAATAACAATAACAACGATGACATCAGGGTCAAGAGAAAGAATGGCTAATGAAAACCATCACCTGCGCTCAGCCAAAGCACGAGACTGAATCCAGCTTGCTGTGCACTGGGGAATTCTAGGAATCTAACAATTAAAGGCTGTTTCTTCAGAGAAGAGAGGGCTCCATCTTCCTCGACATTGCTAATGAAGTGTAATTCATTTTACCTCTTCCCCACCTTTCAAAATCAAAGTTCAAGAGTCCGTAGCAGACAAATTTCAAAGGAGAAGCATGCATACCTCTTTCAATGCTGCTCATGCTCTTTAGGGAATATCCTCATGTTCTATTAATTATTGTACTTCTCTGACATTATTATTCATGGAGTAGCATCTCAAAATACTTGATTTAGCAGTGGTTCTGGAACTAATACTAATAAGTACAAGTCTGTGCCTTGGGTGAAACATATTTTTTTCTTATGGGTACAACAGAGGGTAATACTTTTCTTCACTTTTCAGCCAGGTTTTTTTTTCATATCCATGAGCAGAAGGCAGTCATTTGATTAATTATATTGGTTTCAGTATTTAAAAGGCGGCATTGGGAGCATATAATTGGGAACACCGGTGAATCACCCATGTACACACAAGTACATTGCTTATTTCACCTCAAGTATGCTGCCTTACAACCCGCAGCGTATCAGCAGACAGAAGTGTGACCAGATAGCCAAGTCCCCCACTGTTGTCAAAGATATGAACCAAGCTGCTTAACAAATATAACGAGCTACTTTGTTGGTTCACAAAGAGGCAATCACAGCTGCGTGTAGACTTTTTCAGGAGACGGACTGTATCGCACCAATCCTGCCACAGCAATTGCTTGGACATGATCTCAAATTGCATTGGAATATTAGTATCTCAGACAATGGAGGGGATGGGAAAGAGTAACTAGAGAGTGTCTAGGAATTAATACCATAGTTTGCAAGGAGATTTTGGACCTAGGAAGGATGCATGAGCCTTAGTGTGAGTGGCTGGAAGAAATTTCATTTTGAAAGTCCTTGACATTAAACTAGTTTGTTTTGCAGAACTTAAAGGCCAAAGAATCAATGTTTTAGATCTAAATGAATGAAATTAGGCTTAAAACAATGCATAATTTTTCATGCTTTTAGGCAACTAAAGATTTTCAATGCTAAATAGAACAAGCACTGCATTTAACTATATTTTTGAATTTTCCTGCTTCGTTAATCTCACAGTATCACAGTATCACAGTATGTTAGAGATTGGAAGGGACCTCAAAAGATCATCTAGTCCAATCCCCCTGCCAGAGCAGGAACACCTAGATAAGGTTACACAGGAATGTGTCCAGGCGGGTTTTGAATGTCTCCAGAGAAGGAGACTCCACAACCTCCCTGGGCACCCTGTTCCAGTGTTCCATCACCCTCACTGAGAAGAAGTTTCTTCTCAAGTTTAAGTGGAACCTCTTGTGTTCCAGTTTGTACCCATTACCCCTTGTCCTATCATTGTTTGCCACTGAGAAGAGCCTGGCTCCATCCTCGCGACACTCCCTCTTTATATATTTATATACACTAATAAGGTCCCCCCGCAGTCTCCTCTTCTCCAAACTATAAAGACCCAGCTCCCTCAGCCTTTCCTCATAAAGGAGATGCTCCACTCCCTTAATCATCTTAGTTGCCCTGCGCTGGACTCTCTCCAGCAGGTCCCTGTCCTTCTTGAACTGAGGGGCCCAGAACTGGACACGGTATTCCAGATGAGGTCTCACCAGGGCAGAGTAGAGGGGAAGGAGGACCTCTCTCGACCTACTGACCACCCCCCTTCTAATACACCCCAGGATGCCATTGGCCTTCTTGGCCACAAGGGCACAGTGTTGGCTCATGGTCATCCTGCCATCCACTAGGACCCCCAGGTCCCTCTCCCCTACACTACTCTCTAACAGGTCGTTCCCCAACCTATACTGGATCCTGGGGTTGTTCCTGCCCAGATGCAGGACTCTACACTTTCCCTTGTTATATTTCATCAAGTTTCTCCCTGCCCAACTCTCCAGCCTGTCCAGGTCCTGCTGGATGGCAGCACAGCCTTCTGGCGTGTCAGCCACTCCTCCCAGCTTAGTATCATCAGCAAACTTGCTGATAGTACACTCAATTCCCTCATCTAAATTGTTGATGAATATATTAAATAATACTGGTCCCAGTACTGACCCTTGAGGCACTCCACTAGATACAGGCCTCCAACTAGACTCCGCCCCATGGACTACAACTCTCTGGCTTCTGTCCTTCAGCCAGTTCGCAGTCCACCTCACTATCTGATCATCCAGGCCACACTTCCTCAATTTAGCTATGAGGATGCTGTGGGAGACTGTGTCAAATGCTTTGCTGAAGTCAAGGTAGACCACATCCACCGCTCTGCCATCATCCATCCACCGTGTTATTTCCTCATAAGAGGCTATGAGGTTGGTCAAGCATGACTTCCCCTTGGTAAAGCCATGTTGACTGCCCCTCATAACCCTCTTATCCTTGACATGCCTTAAGATGGTATCAAGGATAAGGTGTTCCATCACTTTCCCAGGGATGGAGGTGAGGCTGACCGGTCTATAGTTACCCGGGTCCTCCTTCTTGCCCTTTTTGAAGACTGGAGTGACATTTGCTTTCCTCCAGCCCTCAGGCACCTCTCCGGTTTCCCAAGACTTGGTAAAGATGATGGAGAGTGGTCTAGCAATGACTTCCGCCAGTTCTCTCAGCACCCGCGGGTGCATCCCATCTGGACCCATGGATTTATGGATGTCCAGATTGCTCAGCTGGTCTCTAACCCATTCCTCATCGACTAAGGCAAACTGCTCCAGTGACCTGGCTTCATCTGAGGTCTCAGGAGTACAGGGCTCTTCAGGACTGCCTCCGGCAGGGTAGACAGAGACAAAGAAGGCATTCAATAACTCTGCCATCTCTGTATCTTCTGTCACCAGGGCACCCATCCCATTCACCAGTGGGCCTACCTTGCCTCTGGTGTTAGTTTTATCAGCTATGTATTTGAAAAAGCTCTTTCTGCTGTCCTTGACTCCTCTTGCCAGATTTAATTCTAAGGAGGCCTTAGCCATCCTAGCTGCCTTCCTACATCCTCTAGCAGCAGCCTTATATTCCTCCCAAGTGGCCAGCCCCTCCTTCCATGACCTGTAAACTCTCCTCTTCCACTTGAGCATACCCAGCAGTTCCTTATTTAGCCACGCAGGTCTCTTGGCCCTCTTCCTTGACTTCCTACATGTCGGGATGCTCTGCTCTTGAGCTTGGAATAAGCAATTCTTGAATGCCAACCAACTATCTTGGGCCCCTTTACCTTCAAGGAGCCTTGCCCATGGGATTTCCTCTAGCAATTGCTTGAAAAGGCCAAAGTATGCCCTGCTGAAGTCCAGGGTTGCAATTCTACTTGCTATTGTACTGGCCCTACCACACAAGATCCTGAATTCCACCATCTCGTGGTCGCTGCAACCAAGGCAGCCCTCAACCTTTACTGCTTTGACCAGACCCTCCTTGTTAGTGAGGATGAGATCCAGCAGCGCTCTTCTCCTGGTTGGCTCATCCACCATTTGCATGAGGAAGTTATCATCATACACTGGAGGAACATCCTGGACTGTGGCTGGGTTGCTGAGTAGTCCTTCCAGCAAACATCAGGGAAGTTAAAATTCCCCACGACGACCACGGCCTGTGACTGTGAGGCCGCTCTCAGCTGCCTGTAGAAGGCCTTGTCAACTTCCTCACCCTGATCTGGTGGCCTGTAACAGACACCCACAACAGTATCGCTCCTGCCAGCCTGCCCCTTAATTCTCACCCACAGACTCTCAACTCACTCGTCGTCTGTCCCTGGACAGAGCTCAGTACATTGCAGCTGCTCTCGCACATAGAGAGCAACCCCACCACCCCGCCTGGCTGGCCTGTCTTTCCTGAAAAGGACATAGCCCTCCATGAGTATATTCCAGTCATGTGAGCTGTCCCACCACGTCTCTGTAATTGCCACCAGATCATAATCTCTTGACTTAACACAGGTCTCCAACTCCTCCTGCTTATTTCCCATGCTGCACGCATTGGTGTACAGGCATTTCAAGGAGGGAGCTGAGCTAACCAATTCCACCCTAGGATTATAGGAGGCCTCCCAGTCTTCATCAATCCTAGAGTGCTGCCCCACTGGGGCAAGCCCAGTTACAACCCCATCCCCCTTCGAATCTAGTTTAAAGCTCTCCAGATGAGCCCTGCTAATTCATGCCCCAGCATCCTTTTGCCTCGGTGAGATAAATCTTTCCCACGTGCCATCATCCGGACTGGAGCCTTAAAAAAACAGCTATTATCAAAGAACCCAAAGCCCTGCCTGAAGCACCAGTCTCGTAGCCAATTGTTTACGGACTGAATTTTCCCATTCAGTCCCACAACATCACTGGAAGATGGAAGAAGTGAGGAGAAGATCACTTGAGCCCCAGACTCTTGCACCATCCGCCCCAAGGCCCTGTAGTCTTTCTTCATCCCCCTCAGACTGCGGGAAGCAGCTTCCCCCCCACCTGTCTGGAAGACCAGCAGCGGGTAGTAGTCTGTCGGGTGCACCAGGTTGGGGAGCGCCCTGGTGATATCCCTGATCCGGGCTCCAGGCAGACTACACACTTCCCTATGATGAGGGTCAACTCTGCATATCGGGCTCTCTGTTCCTCTCAGAAGGGAATCTCCTTTCAGGGACCTGAGAAACCTGAAACTTCAGCCACATTTCATTAAATATTTCTAGTTAAATTGGAAAGTTTTGCCACCTGGATTTGGATATTGTAGGTAATTGTCCAAGCTGCAAACAAGGTTCTGAAATGAGCTTCAGCTCTGAGGTTTTCCATGACATAAGGGCATTCTCCTTTGGGATGGCTTAGTCTTTGCTCTTGTAAGAAGTGAATTAATTTACCACCTGATGCTGAAATATGTATCTTATAATTTTAAGAATATTGAGTAGGTAAACTTTCAAATTTTTATTTATTTAAAAATAGTTCAAAGTACATTAAAGTTTATAAGTAATTTTTAATTTAAAAAATAGGTCGGCATTCTGCTATCCAGCAGTAATCCAGATATAATCTTAATATGAACTGCACAGCTAAGAGAAAACAATTTTTTTTTTTATTTTACAAAGGGCTGATTTTTTTGTCTGACTACATAATAAATTTAAAAATATATATAAATTCTGGCAAGAAAATAAGGAAGAAAAAACCTTCTTAGCTTTTGACTGATCTAGGCATTTCATTTACTTATCAAATATCAGTGCAAAGAGCAGATTGCAATGTTTAACTGTCTAATATATGCTGTGAAAGGTTTCATTGATATTGCCATGCTGAATTGTTAGCCATTAAAAGTCTTTCACATTACATGCATTTCTACACACTGTTACTAGAGATTGCTGTGTTAGGGTAGGGCAATTTGATGGATGTCAAACAACAAGGAATATAAATTACACTTTATGTATACATATATACATCAAAAATGAAACAAGGTACAATTTGATGACACATAACACCACATTGCATATTTGTGAAAAGCATATGACAATTAGCACTATAGTTTTAGAGCAATGTATGCTGTTATAGCTTTAATTCCAAAAATACACACACTCTAATACGGTAGTTGTCATCCCAGAAATATATGTGCTGTGATAGTTGTCATTATAGAAATATACATACTGTGATAGCTGTCATTGTGAAATACATACTCAGCAATAGATGTCACAATGAAATATAATAATCTTAATAACATCTGGCAATTTTTTTTATCCTGGGTCCAAAAGAGCTTTAAAAATATAGTATCATACCCAGTTTTCAGACAGAGGAACTGCTGTCCAGAGAGGATAAGTGACTTGCCCAACTTCATGAAACAGACCTATGGTAAAATGCAAACACAAAACAGATTTCTCTTCCTTTGGCCTAGATGTTGTATGACCTCTCGCTAAAATCACTCTGCATGTGAAAGAAGTGGATATTTCTCCACAACGAGACTTGAAACTCTTTAGAAACCAGCAGGGTTAGCTCAGCACCTTCCAGCATCAAGTCTTATTCTCCTTGAACAGAGATAACAGAACAATTCACAACAAACCATTTATCTGACAAATTAGCTTCCTTCTACTTCCCATCAGATCACAGCCTTCTCAGATTTATTTGCTATCTGAAATGATTTGACAGACTTTTCTGCCTTTTTTTCTTTTATTATTAAGTCTGTGGAGAGACTGTGATTTTTTTTTTTTTTTAATTTTTTTTTTCCTGGTATTTAAACAGGATACTTATTTGCAATTGGTCAGAGAAATTTCATAATCTTAATACTCGCTCAGAAAGCAAGCACATCTCACTAAAAATATTTTCATCTTTAAAACTATGATTGTTAATAGTAATAAATGTTTTTATAAACACATTCCTGGCAGGAAACTTCAATGTTTTGAATGTTCATAGAAAAGTGAATATCAGAGAAATAAATTAATGTAAAAATTCACACAGAATTTTTTACAAAATTGGATTCCAATTTGCATTGGACTCCAAAAACGAGATATGTTAACCTGTAAAATTAGTCTGCACACAAAAGTTGATGCAATTAGGAGCATTCAGGATGAGAAATACTGGTAACAGAACGTGGATGTATGAAAGTTTCTAGGAAAAATAATGATTTTATAACAGCAATGCTGCCATTATAAGCCTTGGTCATTGTAAAAGGCATGTATGAGCACTGCATTGAATGATATACTTATTCAAAATGGCCTTTGAGATTGTCCTGGGTTCAGCAGCAGCAGTCAGTTTTTCTCCTTCTTAGTAGCTGGTGCATTGCTGTGGTTTTGACTTTCAGCCTGGGAATAATACTGATAAAGCCGATGTTTTCAATTACTGGTCAGAATGTTTACCCTGACCAAGGACTTTGTGAGTCTCATGCTCTGCTAGGGAGGAGGAGAAGCCGGGAGGAAGCAGGGACAGGACACCTGACCCAAAGTAGCCAAAGAGCTATTCCATACCACAGCACATCATGCCGGGGGATGTAACTGGGAGTTACCCGGAAGGGCACGGCCTCTTTTCTGTCAGGCTCATTTCTGGCGGGCGGTATCGTATTCTCTTCCCTTGTTATTTCTCTTATCATTATTATTATTGGTGGCAGCAGTAGTGATTTGTGTTATACCTTAGTTACTGGACTGTTTTTATCTCAATCCGTGGGAGTTACATTCTTTCTATTCTCCTCCCCATCCCTCTGGGGGGGGGGAGGGGGGGGGGCGGGGAAGTAGGCTGCGTGGTTCTAATTTACGGCCTGGGCTTAAACCATGACAGAGATGTTAATATTTTTGGTCAATTGTTTTTGTTTTCATACAGAATATTGCTGCCAGGTGAATTCATTTACACAATGGGAATGGAAGTCTTCTTCTCTTGGAACTCTAGCAACATACAGAAGAGACATGTTCAAGAGACCAAAAATTCCCAAAGTAAATATTTGGAGAATCTTCAAGGAGACAGTTTGAGTACCGATTTTTCTATAAAATGTTTTTGTTTAGTTTCTATAGAACCGTTTAGGTCTGAATTCCATTCTTTGCCCTTTTCCATCTATGCACAAAAATGGTGATGACTGAAAAGATAATGAGTCAGTCAGCCAAAACCATCAGCTTTTGCTTTTCTGTCTTTTAACTTTTCTGTTTTTTAGCTGTACTAAACTGCTGTTACTATTATTAATACAAATTAAAAGCAGGCACTTGCATATTGATATATGCAATGCTAACATGAGACTAATACATTACAGTGGAAGATCATAGAATACTTTTACAAACTAAAGAAGGCAGAAAAATTAAATATATATGTAAATGTTACTACCAGCAGTATTAACTATATGGAAATAGTTAATTATTAGTTAATAGTTAACTATTAACTAAAATGGAAATCTTTAGCATATCTCTACATTCAACTCCAGAGGAGATGAGTTAGAATCTAGAATGGTCAAAGAACATTTTGCTCAAATAAAGAAAGAGAAAATGCAGTGACAGTTTTAAATTTCCTGTGCTCTTTTTCTTCTTTGAGTGTGATGGTAGACCTATTTCGTCTTTGGATATTAAGGGAACTTCAGGTAGCTTAAAAGCTATGCTGGGAGAACACTGAAAAGCTTTTTTTTACCAGTAACTCTTTCCCAGCCATGTTGATATGGGGTTTCTGAAAACTGTTTGTTTTTCTGGACAAACAAAGTCTATCTAGCATACAAACACTGGGCACAACCTGAGCTGACAAGTGAGCTAAGCAGCTTTCAGGTCTAGTGGGAAAAAGAAACTAAAAAGAGGAGAAAACATAAAAGAGGAGGAGATCAGATATTTTCTTGGCTCTGCTGTGAGTAATATTAATGCAAAGCCATGCTAGCTTTTCACCTGTTTTTCTCATTTTCCATTTAGCTTGTCACATTTGTTTACTATTTGTGTTATTTTATCATTTTCTTTGTGGTTTCTGCCCTATGCCAAACAAACTTGGAATTTATTTGCAATTCAAGAGATATATTGCTGCTGAAGTGGGACAGTTTTTGATGGGTACCATAAAGTGAAAGGAAGAGACTTCTGAGCACAGAAAAGGTGAGAGAAGTGAGAAAACAGGATGGGTACAAACAAAATATTCCCCTTTGCTCTTCGGTTGCAGTGAGAGGAAAATAATTTATTGCTTACAAGAAGTTTAGTCCTTGTGCAACAGAGAAGGGACAAATTCACTCAGAAGAAGAATAATAATTATAAAATCTCTCTTTATCCACTCATAACTTCAGTAATAGTCTAGCATGGTCTCTCATGGAGTTGGAAAGAACCTGGTACAGGTCCTTGCTCTTCCACACATATAACAAATAACACAAGACAATAAATTCCTTATTTTTAATACCTTAATATTCAGCTATTTAATAGATTTTTCTAAGAGATTTAAATATGTTTGTTTTGAAGCGGTGGAAAGAAAAAAAAAAAAGGAAAAACAACACCAAGAATAATCCCAACAAACAACTCAAACAAGCAAATGAATCAAGAACAGAATTAAGAGGAAAAACATAAACAGAACCAAATACCTAATGGTATTAATTCATTTGAAGTCACGTGAAATATCCTAATTTACGCCAGTTGTGGATCAGGACCACAAGATTTAATATGTTCCAAAATAATTTGGAAACTGTTTGTATTAACTTGCTTCTCTGGCATATGCTAGATTTCAGCAAAGAATTGCTTTGGTTTTAGAGTTTATTTTAGGAATTAGTCACAGATCTTATCATTGAATATAAAGTTTACCAGATCCATAATGTAACATGGTAAATGAAGTGGTAAGTGAATTCATGTTTGGCAATTTCCCATTTTAATTAGTATGCATTAAAAATGTTACTTTCCTCCATATTACCTCTTTTTCTATATCGTAATAATATTGAATTTACACAAAAGTCTATTTTGGTGTGTATTTTCATTCTTTTAACTGCTGTGTGCACATGACACATGAGGCTGGTGGAAGGGTTGCTTTACAGGGTCATTAAAAAATTGTAGCCTTGGCCTCCTGTGATTGTTCCTATCCATCTTTTTGTGACAGACAGAGGGAGTCACCTCTAGAGCCAATGGCCATGTGCCAGTAAGGCTCAGTTGATCCTTTCCCCTGAGTTTCTTCTGCACATTCACCTGGCTAAATTATGCTTCCCTGCTGTTAGCCTGATCCAAACCTGCAGAAGTCAATGAAAAGACTCACATCTATTTCAAAAAGGACCAGGTCTTCAATTTGCTGTTGGTGATTTCACCCCAGAAGTGTCCTCCCTGTGTTGTTCTGAGTTTATCATTTTGCTGACTCCTTCATATACTTAGTAATTTATTCAGATTAAATACACTGCTCTCTCCATTTACATGCCTGTGAAAGTACCTTACATCTTGCTACATATAGCAATGTTAATTTGGCTGCACAAGGCAACACAGTAAATCTTTTCTGGCTCTATCTTCTTCTTTGTGGTAAATTCTCAGCCCTAAATTTAGGCAAACCATTGTGCTAGAGAAAATGCATTTTCTATGGGATTTCCTAAGTTTCAGTATTGCTCTTAATACTAGACATTGCAAATGATTCCTGTTTCAAATCAGTTGAAGAATGTACTGCACTGGTACCTTCAGTGATAAACTCCTTTGTGGAGCAAAGTGTGTCACAAGGGACAGAATACGCATGTGGTTTTGGGAACATAGCTGATTTTATGAAAGGATCTAAATATATTCATTTGCTTCTGAAAGTGTGTGAGAGATCCAGAAAAAAATGCTGGATTTTCAGAGGTGACTCAATAAATCTAGCACTATTTAAATGTGTGGTTTTGTTTCTGCAGACTAGATCTAGCTGACTAGATGTGTATTTGTATGTGTACACATTAGTATGTGCATTTGTGTATATATGCAGGCATATACATACATTTAAACATGTGTATATTAAAAATGCTAGAATAAAAATCATATGACATAAAATATATGCAATGCACCACATAATGCATCATATATTTATAAATATAATTTAGTATGTATTTATAGTGTAGTTTACATAATGAAAAGAATAATAATACCTTATCAATATTACCCGTGTTTATTGTTATCATGATGGTTGTTCTATCATTATCATTATTATTACAACACTGTTGCAGCATCTATTTTACTTCCTGATCCCAGAACAGCTATTTTTAGCTCACTTAAATGAAGATATATGAAGCAGCTGAAGATTCATAAAGTTACAGACGGATGAGCATGAATGATTTGCCATAGCAAAATAGTTTAACATTAACCAACAGAGAAATAAGAAACAGAGGTCCTATGAGGAGAGTGGGAAATGTACTCTGGAAGCCACCAGTGCAGAGACCTGTAATTTGCTCCTTCAATATATAGAGCTGAGAAAATCGTGACTGCAGAACAGAGTTCAGTGTGGAATGGGAACAATTATTTTGCTGAAGTCTATTTCTGTTTTTTCCTGGAAAGTCAGGAATTGATTTAATAAGAAACTTGCATTTAGAAAGAAAAAATAAAAACAAAGGCTAAACAGGGGAAAATAGCTAATTTAATAGTAAGTTTGGACAGTGAGGTCAATCCCTTTTCTCAGTCCTGTATCCATATATATCCTTTGGAGGTCTGTCATCTAGTAAACTCAGAAGAGAAGAAAGTAACTTAATCTAAAGTCTGTTTCTTGAGATTAAGTTTCTCGAGATTAAGTTTCTCTTAAGTTGCCTTAATAAAGTCAATAGCAATGAAATACTGTATAAAAAACTATGTTGTGTTACTAAATGATGCAACATTCAATTAACAGATTAGCAATTAATAAGTAGGGTTAAGGTGGTTTCCAATCACCATTTTTTCTCCCAATCATAAGGTTAAACCACAGCTGGAGAAGATTTCAACAGCATTTTAAGGTGCCTGGATGAATTAATGGTGCAGTATGGCTGCAACACTCTCCAGAAAGTTTTGAACACTAGTTCTTCATCTAATGCAGAAACGATTGTGCTATTTAAGGCCTGCATTACGCTGGAGGTCAGCAAAGATAATCATAATAGCTTCTACTAGTTTTAAAATATAAAATTCACCTGCTTATCTCTCTGCTTATATAAGCTTGCCATATTGTGGGGATACTCTGGGGAACATCTATAAAATTTCCAAAGGATCTATCTCCATTGACTTTTTTATTTAATAATAAAATGATTTAATCTGTAATTCACAGCTCTTTCAGTGATTCTATTCTCTCCCCACAAAGCAAACTGAAACAGAATTTAATTTTTTTCCTGAAGCCCTCCCTAGCACTTTATATTATGATTTTCTTTCTTGAAAAAGAAAACATCTCATTCTTTCTCTCCTGACCTGAGCATTTATACCTGATGTTGGGCTTGGACCCAGATATTTTCTACCTTACTAACTTAGGTTTTGTTAATTTCCTTTCCTGTCTCTCATATGATACTTATCTCTTCAGCTGTACTTTATCTGCCATTTAAACTACAGTTCCTTATTTGATTTCTCTTTTATCAAGCACATGTTAATTTCCTTTTCTCATCCTCTGTGTCACTGCCTCTCCTTTACCCTAGCAAAATCCTCAAGGCCAAAAGTTATGCCTTTGCTCTTGAGCATTAGTAAATTCTACAGAACTTTTCCTGCTTCCCTCTGCTTCAGACCTATCCATCTTTATCTTTCACTGAACAACAGCACTGCAAACTGAGTGTGAGACAATACAGCTGAATGATTGATGCTCTCCAAGTCCTGAGTTTCTTTTCCTTGTTTATTCACACAGTCACCCTTCTGAGTTAAGGGTTTCAGCTGGTACCTGCCATGGTGACTAAAAAAACAAGGGTAAGCTGCCAAATCCAGCTACTGTTTTCTTGTTCTCATATTGCATTTCCTTATCAGTTGTGACAATGTGCCACAATTAATGATAGCAGAAATACCTATGTTTGATACCATATGCATCATACTTAGTGGTGATGGATTAGCAATCAAGAAAATTAATTCTGCCTTTACAAAGTAACATCTGAACTTTGAAGTTAGGCAAAAGCTTTATAGAGTAGTGCAGATAAAAAATTCTCCTGGAAATGGGATGGCTGTGTTTCCATTGTACCTACATAAGTTGTTCTGGACCACTCCCAGGTAGAGTGGTGTATTTCCCAAGAAAATGCAAGAATCACTTATAGAAACCTGAATTTCATGTAGCTCTGTGATTCTTAGGCAACACTTTAAATATTCCCTATTAATGAGAGTCTGAAAAGGGGCTCAAAACAGGAGGATCTGATGCTAGGAGCACATCCAGATCTCCTGACAGACCTTGGATGAACAGCCACAGTTATTCTGAACCATGCTTTTTAATCTATAAACCAGATCCTTCCTTAGTTCATAAATGAATTTTGTGAATACAATTTGTTAAAAAAAAATTGAGAAACTTCTATATTGTAGAGAGAGCTATTCATGTACCTTGATTGCTAGAATATCAAAACCTCAGTAACAGAAAAAACTATTCAGTCACTCAGGGCATCCTTCTGATGTCATAATCTGCAATGTCTTTAAAGAACCACATAAAGCCAGCATCTGATGCAGTGTTGAACACTGATTTATCAAGGTCCCACGAAGCACAAGTTATTTACCTTCCTGGACAAGATCATAGCAACTGAAATTGAAGCACAAAATCGTGTACAATGTTTCTGTTTCCACATACCACAATAAAGCAACCTGTTTGAATCAAAATAATGAAGGTTATGACCAATTTATGACTTCAAATCACTCTAGAAAGCAGAATAGATGCTTTCAAGAAGCTAAGATCCCTTGGAAGATCATTGTCCAATCGTGACTATGGTATTCACTTCAAAAAATGCCTTAGTGCTCACTGTGGCTCTGATTTGTTGCTCTTTTTCTTTTGGTGCTATGTCTGGAATTATTTTTTATCCCATTTCAGACAGGTGCAAGATAGATATCACCATTGCAGGCAGACACTTCTCATTGTCTTTACGTTTCATGGGTTAAACTAGTAATTTGGGGAGAGCATAGAATATGTGTTTGCCATATCTTACACATACAGTTGAGGGCCAGTTGATCCTGACAAATCAAAACACGGTTGCAGAGCTGGTGCCACAGACAGGGGCATTACTACTTGGACCATAAGACTCGCTTTGAGAAACCTGTTTTGGTCGGGACTGATAGGGTCCACGTGTCAGAGAAGGGGAGCATCATCTTTGGTCACAGACTGGCCAAGCTGGTGAAGTGGGATTTAACCTAAAGTTGAGAGGGGAGGTGAACATCAATACCACTCCTATCAATCTTGATGGGGGCCCAGAGCCTGGAGAGGGAGATCACAGGTCAGCAGGGGAGCATGTGGAGAGCAACAAGTCAGCTTCATTAGGGTGGGCAAACTTAAAGGCCTCCATTGAAACACACATAGAATGGGGAATAAACAACGGAATCATAGAATCATAAAGTAGTTAGGTTTGGAAAGGACCTCAAGATCATCTAGTTCCAACCCCCCTGCCATGGGCAGGGACACCTCACACTAAATCATGCCACCCAAGGCTCTGTTCAACCTGGCCTTGAACACCACTAGGGATGGAGCATTCACAACTTTCCTGGCCAATGCATTCCAGTGCCTCCCCACCGTAAGAGCAAGAAAGATACTGTTACGTATTTTTTACGAAAGATACTGTTACATATATTTACGTAACAGTAAAAAATTTCTTCCTTAGATCCAATCTAAAATTCCTCTGGTTAAGTTTTACCCTGTTACCCCTTCTCCTATCACTACAGTTCCTGATGAATAGTCCATCCCCAACATCCCTATAGGCCCCCCTTCAGATACTGGAAGGCTGCTATGAGGTCTCCACGCAGCCTTCTCTTCTCCACACTGAACAGCCCCAACTTTCTCAGCCTATCTTCATAGGGGAAGTGCTCCACTCCCCTGATCATCCTCGTGGCCTCCTCTGGACTTGTTCCAACAGTTCCATGTCCTTTTGATGTTGAGGACACCAGAACTGCACACAATACTCCAAGTGAGGTCTCCCGAGGTCTCCCGAGAGCAGAGTAGAGGGGCAGGATCACCTCCTTTGACCTGCTGGTCATGCTCCTCTTGATGCAGCCCAGGATACGGTTGGCTTTCTGGGCTGAGAGCGCACACTGCCGCTGGCTCATTTTCATTTTCTCATCGACCAACACCCCCAAGTCCTTCTCGGCAGGGCTGCTCTGAATCTCTTCTCTGCCCAGCCTGTAGCTGTGCCTAGGATTGCCCCAACCCAGGTGTAGAACCTTGCACTTGGCATGGTTAAACTTCATCAGGTTGGCATCAGCCCACCTCAGAAGTGTGTCAAGGTCCCTCTGGATGGCATTCCTCCCCTCCAGCATATCAACCGAACCGCACAGCTTGGTGTCATCGGCAAACTTGCTGAGGAAGCACTCAATCCCACTGTCCGTGTCACTGACAAAGATGTTGAACAAGACCAGTCCCAACACTGATCCCTGAGGGACACCACTCATTACCGGTCTCCAGCCGGGCATCGAGCCATTGATCACAACTCTTTGTGTGCGGCCATCCAGCCAGTTCTTTACTCTCCAAGTGGTCGATTTGTCAAATTGATGTCTCTCCAATTTAGAGACAAGGATGTTGGGTGGACAGTGTTGAATGCTTTACAGAGGTCCAGGTAAATGATATCAACTGCTTTACCCTTGTCCATCAGTTGAGTAGCCCCATCATAGAAGGCCACCAAATTGATCAGGCAGGATTTCCCTTTAGTGAAGTCATGCTGGCTGTCGTCAACCACCTGCTTGTTTTTCATGTGCCTTAGCATGCCTTCCAGGAGAATCCGCTCCAAGATTTTGCCAGGCATGGAGGTGAGAATGACTGGTCGGTAATTCCCCGGGTCATCCATTTTCCCCTTCTTGAAAATGGGGGTTATATTTCCCTTTTTCCAGTCATCAGAAACTTCACCTGATTGCCATGATTTTTCAAATATGATGGCCAGTGGCTTAGCAATTTCATTCGCCAGCTCCTTCAGGACCCATGGATGGATTTCATCAGGTCCCATGGATTTGTGTGCATTCAGGTTTTTAAGATGGTCTCGAACCAGATGCTCTCCTACAGTGGACCTAGGGTCATCATTCTCACAGTCTCTGCGTCTGCCTCCCAAGACTTGGGTGATGTGGTCAGAGCCTTTGCCAGTGAAGACTAAGGCAAAGAAGTCTTTAAGAACCTCAGCCTTCTCCAAATCCAGGGCAGCCAGTTCTCCTGATAGCTTCTGGAGGGGGCCTGCTTAGTCCCTAGTCTGTCTTTTATTTGCTACATACCTATAGAATCCCTTCCTGTTATCCTTAACATCCCTAGCCAGGTTTAATTCTAATTGGGCCTTAGCTTTCCTAACCTGGTCCCTAGCTTCCTGGACAACATCATGAATGTATGAAGATGTGCATGCACCTGCAGGGTTGTGATCTTACTGGCATCACACAGACATGGTGGCATGGCTTCTATGATTGGAATGCTGCAATGGAATGATACAGGCTCTGCAAGTAGGACTGTCGGGGAAGACAAAGGGGAGGTGTGTCTCTCTGTGTCAATGACCAGCTGGGGTGTATAAATTTCTTCCTGTGAATGGGTGAGAAGCCAACTGAGATGTTTTGTGTCAGGATTAAAGGGAGGGCAGGGACGAGTGACATTACAGGGGAGATCTGCTACAGGCCACCAGGTCAGGAGGTTTGCATGAATGAAGCCCTTTATAAAGGGCAGACAGGAGCAGCCTCATGTTCACAAGCCCTTATCCTCATGGGGGACTTCAGCCACACTGATATCTATTGGAGGAACAGCACAGCTGGTTCTGCTTATGATAACTTTGATAATTTCCTTCTCTACATGCCAGAGGAACTAAAGAGGAAAGGTGTTATGCTGGACCTTTTTCTCACCAAGAAGGATGGGCTGGTGGGGAATGTGAAGCTCAAGGGCATTCTTTGCTGCAGTGACCATGAAAGAAAGACCCAAGAACTATAAGCCAGTCAGTCTCACCTCTGTTCTTGGTTCATGGGGCAGATCTCCTGGAAACTATGCTAAGGCACATGGAAAATAAAGAGGTGACTGGTGACAGACAGCATGATTTCGTTAAAGGCAAATAGAGCTTGACAAATTTGGCTGCCGTCTACGATGAGCTTACAGCATTGGTGGATATGGCAAGAGCAACGGACACAATCTACCTGGACTTGTACAAAGCCTTTGACACCATTCTGCACAACCTCCTTGTTTCTAGGATTTGACAGATGGACCACTAGGTGAGTAAGGATTGACCGGCTGCACTCAAAGATCTATGGTCAATGGCTCAATGTCCAAGTAGAGATCAGTGATGAGTGGCACTCCTGAGGGCTGGTGCTGGCACTGGTGCTGTTGTCAGCAGCTTGGACAGTGTGATTGATAAACCCTCGACAAGTTTGCTGATGACACTAAGTTGTGTGGTGCTTTTGACACACTGGAGGGAAGGGATGTCACCCAGAGGGACCTTGACAGGCTCGAGAGGTGGCCAGTGACAACCTTGTGGTATTCAACAAGGCCAAGTGGCCAAGTCTAGAAAATCCCAAGTAAAATTACAGGCTTGGAGAAGAACGGAGAGAAACCATCCTTGAGGAGAAAGACGAGTGTGCTTGTTGATGAGAAGCTCAACATGACCAGGTAACCTGTGCTTGCAGCCCAGAAAACCAGTATACTGGGCTGCATCAAAAGGAGTGTGAGCAGCAGGTCAAGGGAGATGATTCTTCCCCTCTACTCTGCTGTGCGGAGAACCCCCTCCAGTTCTGCATCCAGCTCTGAGGCCACCAACACAAGAGGGACATGGAATTGCTGGAATGAGTCCAGAGCAGGCTATTAGTATGATCAGGGAGCTGCAACACCTCTGCTATGGATACAGACTGAGAGAGCTCAAAGAAGCATTCAAAGGAGCTTATATTGTGACACAAAATTGGTAAGAGTAAGAGGAAAGTTTTCCACAGGAAAAAAAAAAATGCCTGAAGAGAGAAGACCAAGCAAGTGGATGCAATGTTTTGGCAAATAAGAAGGCATCTCTTCCTTCAGATGAGAGTTTGGGAATAGTATTGCATGAAGATATAATGCTCTTTAGCAAACAGCAACAGAGAGAATTGTGGGACTTGATTTTTTTATATGGTGTTACTTCATGTATTTATTTATTTATTTCACAAAAAGACATAAAAATATATGGGTCTCTAATAATTAGGTGTGCCCTTTTTTTTTTTTTTTTCCTCTCATATTAATGTTCTGTTTCTTTTTCTTTCCTGACATATTTATTTAGTCAGAGATTACTTTTATATAGACAGACTATGGTGATTAGAAGTTTCTAAAGGAGTTTCCAGTCACCATAACCTACTGAAGGGTTGTTTATGGCAGTTTATTTTCATAACTGTAGTCCATAAGTCTGGCTTTTAGAAACAGCAAGGCTGATAAAACATGAAAGAGCAATTTATGGAAGATCCTGTAACTTTGAAAGAAACGGAAGTAAAGAATTTTAAGAAATGACCACTATTGATCACCTTATGCAGTGGATGGCATTTTGCCTTCATCTTCAGGATAATTGGACTGGGGGATTACAAATCCATAGCAATAGAAGGTTTTCCTCACTAAACAGTTAATGCACCATAAATCAGCTAGTAGGAATAGCTCCTATGTTGCAGTCTAAGTATGTTTTCATTCAGCTCATTTGCACTTCAAAGCTGAAGTCGATAATTCAGCTCAAAGTAGGTGCAATTGGGGGATATTTACCTTTTGTAGAATATGAATACAAGCTGAGAAAATCTCTAAATTCATTTGCACAGGACATTACCGGTCAGAGTCTGCTACTCAGACAAGCCGCCCAGCTTCCAGCTGAAGTCAAGAGGTGAGCTTGTAGCTGCTCATAAATCCCTCAAGGTCTGTGTGCTGTGGCTAAACAATGTTTACTCACTATTGGTGATCAATTGTTTTTTGCTTAAGAGGTAAGCATAGCCTTTGTTTTTTAAAATGTTAACTGCTAAATAAGCAGTCCCTTCCTTGTTTTGCTTCTGCAGAGTGACTGGAGGCAGATGCCTTGAGCCCAGTTTGTGCAGTGTCCTTCAGAAGAGAGGAGGGAAGGCAGCTCTAGTAAGGCAAAAATGAGCTCCTCATTCCATGTGTCAACGCCAGATAAAGTTCAGCGAGGTTTGAAATAACAGAAATGCAGTCAACAAGGAGATTAAAAAAAAATGATTGAAGCTTATCCTTTTCTTTTTTTTCACTCAGCATTTTATGACATTTCTTCCAAACAAAACTCCCATCATAGCAGCAATGAAGAAAATCCTTAATTTGTCTTTCCTTATGCCCTCCCTCCCACACATATACACACTCACACACACAGATATTAGTTTACTTATTCTTTTTCAGTACCAGGACAATATTATATTGCAACACATTGTTTTGTGGGTTTTTTCCTAGCTACATTATGTCTCAGAGCACAAAGAAATATGCATCTTTTTCAGTGCAGCTTGCAGCTTTGAATGAAGTGAAAATATAGACAGTTTTATCATTCCCATCTGGCCCCATTTTCTACTGTGCTAAAAAATGGAATTGAATCCAGGTTGGGCAGGAATGGTCTGAAGTATCATCTCCAACAGAAGATAAGGTTGGTTTTTCTTTCCTCTGTGGTGATGTTTCTTAACATTGGAAAGTTTCTCAGGTGTAGGAGATGAGAAGGAAGATGAGAATAAGACTTCATTCTGTATTTTACAGATGGGAAATGAAGCTCTTCAGTTCAAACACCATACCTATCTCTCAGAGCCCAGATTTGCACCAGTACAATCTGAAGCTCACTTCAGTCATTACAGTTGGTATTTGAACATTAGTTTTCAACAATCTGTTCTACTCGATGACCTTTAAAACTTTTTCCAGGAAATGTGTACCTCCTCGTGTCAAGATATCAAATGTGATGGCAATGAACTTGGGTTTTGGTTTTTATTTTTGATAACTATGTAAGGGATCCTTTTTGAATAGTCCTCTGATTCTCCCAAGAGCTATAGATCACAGTTCAGTTCAGTTCAGTACTGAACTCCCGTTAGTCTAATAAGAACAATCCAATTTATAATGAAGTGAAAGTATTGCCTGTGTCTGCAAGTTTCCCTTAAGAAACAAAAATGGAAAAGTAAAGGAGCCAAATTTCCTGCTAACATGGCATCAGTGGGTTACTGGCAAGAAGGCCTTGCCTAATGGATATAGAGGTAGGAGATAGTTATGGGTTCAAGCACTCCTAGCTGGGCACAGAAATTCAAACTTTGGGAAGAAGTACCAAAAAGTTAGCAGAAACTGAGTGCTATTCATCTTGATAAGCTGAAGAAATTAATGCATGTTGAGAAAAGTTTCAATGCCACTGAGTTTGACAGGATATAGGTGGCATGCTTCGATATCTCTGTGGAATCTGGTCTTGAATAGAATCCCTGAGAAGTCTCAGGAGGCTGAGTGGGTAAGTAACACAATATACTATTAATATAAAAAAAAAAAAAGAAAAAAAAAAAGAAAAAATCCCACAAACATGAAAGACAAGTCAGTCAGGTGCCAAAACAAATGCAGTATTACTTGAAAAATATTCCGGCATCTACCAGAGATTGCTGCATACCCCAGAACTTTGAAACTGTTTTCCTACATGTGTTGTTTACCTTTTCTTTTTCTCTTCCACATATGCCTCATTACTCCAGGTACAATTCAGTAGACCTGTTTTAAAGTGAATCTGGATTAAGTGGATATGTAGCCATTTGACTCAGTCTCTCTTCAATATCATTTCCACGTACCTACCAAATGTGGAAATAAAAGTTCCATATTATACTCCAAAAACAAAATTATATAATTTTAAATCAAAATGGTGTAAAAATTGCAAGTAGCTATCTATTTTATTTTCAGGACTGAAATTGTTTACTTATGAGTTGCTGTTCAGCTGAACTAATCTTCATGGGTATCAGTGGTAAACCCAAACCCACAGTTGTAATTTAATCCCTATTCGAAAGAGATGTCCACATCAAAAAAATTTCCTCTGTATATAATATTTAATAAGAGCACTCAGACTGGCAGCTTTCTCCTAGTCTGCATCAAATGTAAGATTAACTAGCTTATTATTCCTATAACCTTTTTGGCAGGGGTAATTTCTGAAACAAAATGTAATGTTGCTTCTTAATGTAGGAGCCTTGGGTACTGAAATCTAGCTACTTGTGACTGGGTAACATTTCAGCTGCTCATTAAATATTTTGTCCAATGGTACTGTGACAAAGCTTAGAGGGAGGGATGGAATAAATGTAGGTTTGCTGGCAGTTTATTACTAATTTAGACAAAAGTTCATCTCCTGAAGTGTGCTTTTACTAATCTCAACCATCACCCTCAGTGTGCCATTGGAGGAAAACAGTTGGGCAATTCATTCTTCTAACCACCAGAATCTCCACCCACTGTGTTAAAAGCGCAGAGTTCCAGGTATAAGCAGGCCCATCCCCTGTTCTGCAATACATTCTGGTCAAAAGAGTCTTTAATCTGTAGTGATTCCAGTTCAAGCTGTAGGTAAGACAGGTCTTTCCAGAGTCAGCCCTGTGCTAGGCTGGTTATCCTTAGAGCTTCAGTCCAGTCAGGGCAAACTCAGCCCAGAGACACATGGTGCTTCCCAAACAGTCTCAGCTCTTTCATAGCCTTCTGATGGCCTCATTCCAGCCTCCAGATTGTGTTCAAAAGTGCACATAACAAGCTCCTCCTCTTTGAAATAAAACTGACCCTGTTTTCCAAAAATTAGTATGTGTCTCAAAACCAAATCACACCTCGCTCAATGTCCCTGATCTCTAGCAGCAAAAGGCTAACTCCATTGAGGAATATATATCCAATTTATATTTTCAGTTACTTTTGGGGCCTCTTCCTGTATTCACCAATCAGTCAAAAAATCCCAGATCTCTGCTTTCAAGGTTCATACCTGTAAAGGCTGAGACATAGTAAGTTGAAGGGAAGACAGCACTGCCATTCTTGTAAAAACAAAGATTTCAGGGTTTGATGTTTCCAAGACTTTAATCTAATTCTCAGCTTCTTCCCCCCCATCCTCTGTGGCTTAGGTTTAATGTCTGATTCTGCTCACTGTGTTTGTGTGGAAGAAAATTTAGTGAATTAAATAATAGTCTAGATTTGAGCATATATGTGACTTTCCTAGCCCTCTGTCACAGGCTTTGGTTACAGTGCATAGCTGATAAAGCTTTTTTCCAATGAAGTTGCAAGTGAGCGTGAGGAAAAAAGATATATAGCTATAGTAGTAATGGAGGTAATTTACTTTGTATAGATCTTTTAAATTTAGGTGCATATTTTTCAGTTACTGACTGCCTGAATTCCATGTAATTTAATAGGCAGTTTTGCTTAAGTAGTATCCTAGTTGTAACGGCCTGGTACAGAAAGGGTAAACATTCTGCTTTACTTAGAAAATGGATCATTTATTTCCCAGTTTGTATCTTTTTTTGGGGGGGGGGGATGGGAGGGGGGAAGAAGGACAAGAAAGTCCTGATTTAACAATGTACAAACAAGTTATATTGATTATCTGTCTCATTAGACTTTGGTACAGTTATAGGTATACACATAAACATCACCCCTATTTCTCTGTTCAAAAGAGTAAGCTAACATGTTTTAAGCTGTTGGGACTTTAAAACTGAAAGGTCTTCTTGACCTTGGAAAAAATATCCATAAGTTGAAAAAGGAAGGGCACACAGAATTAGAACTTGCTAGAATCTAAAAATTAGTTCTGTAGGTACAATTGTAAAATAGATATTTTTAAATCCAACTCAGGACACTTTTTACTTTTCATGAATCCCTTCATTTGTTTGCTTCATTCTCCTCTTTCGTGTATATGTTTGGCTTCTGTGTAAGCTACATCTCACATAAGACCTCAAAACTTCTATTTTATTTCAAGTGTTTCCATATGTATAATAAATGTCAGAGCATATTATGGGATACTGCTTAAAATAGAGAAAGAGTGCATTATATCCCAGTGATATTGCTAAAACTGAATATATACAAATGCTGATAAAATATATATATTTTAAAAATATTTATCTTTAGGTACTAAAGGACATGGTAACTATTAATTAGTTATGCATACAGCTGTATTAAGATGGTCTAAATTACAAAGCAGCTACTTTTGTTTTAATCCAAAATCCTTAAAATTGTCATCTATTCTATAAACAGATCCTGAGAAGGAAGAATTTTTTGAGGCAGTGTAATGGGAAAAAATCCTTACTTTTCATTAAGTCACCTTTAGTGTAAAAATTCAGGGTTTTTTTTTGTTTTGTTTTGTTTTTGTTTGTTTGTTTGTTTGTTTTTTGTTAGAAAATGATGCTTACATTTCAGCCACATTTTAAAAAGCAGGAATACATTTTTTGAAAGATTTCTGCCTCTTTGTTCTATGTCTGTGCTAGAATACACACACATTTTAAAATCTCATTTCAGACTCCAAGAACTAAAAAAATTTAAAAAACCTTCCCCAAACCACAAGAAACAGTCACAAAAAAAAAAAAAAAAAAAAAAAAAAATCTGAAAACCAAAGCCAAATATCTGTTCAATATTTCTTGAATAAGCAGTAGAATTGTTAGGTCAGTACTCAGTGATGGGTATCTGCGAATAATGAAGACGAGATAGAGGTAATAGACTCTGGAGTCTTATAAAATAGCCTTCAAGTCAGAAAACCTGACTTCTTGGCTAGAGCTAGACAGTTGCTGATCTAGTCTGACACCATGACTATTTCATCTACTACATTTTATTCTAGTTTGATTGTGATTCCATTGGTCCAACACCTATTTATGCACACATAAATAGTCCAACAAGCCTCTGAACTTGGATAGGGCCACTAGATATGGTTATAATAATTCATTTATCTTTTGAGGTCAGATGCGTTGACCTAATGTACCTTCCAGGCCATCAGTTCATTGAGTAATGACTGCCTCATAGCAATCCGTACCAGTCTGAAAAGGATTTTCAAAGAATAAAAAAAGCTAAATTCATAGCAAATGCTATCTACATAAAATGATGTGACCAGCACTACCCTGATCATTTTTATTGCCCATCTCTCCAGTGTGCTGATGGAATAATTATATTTGCAAGGTGATTGCTGGCATTTCCCCTTGATATCTCTGACAAGCTCTTTTGTATCAATGCCTCTGCTTTTCAGGGATGTACAACCAATGTTTCCTTTTGTAGCAAGCTACTTCTCAAAGCAGCCTTTGATGTATCCAATGATAGTGTCAGACATATCCTGCCCCTTCAGCAGTGGAAGCTATGTCTGTCACAAAGTTTTAGCTGAAGTTTTTCAACAGTGTCTCCTTCGGTGTGTGCGTGGGGTTTCCTTTTTTATTTTTTATTTTTTTTCCTTTTAATTTTTTTCCCATTTGGCTTGCATTTAGTAGGGTTTTTTTACTTTTGTTTGTTTTTTGGGGGGGTGGGGATTTTTTTTTTTTTCTTCAATGTTTTAGCATGATATGTTTTCATGCCACAGAGAGATGAGAAAGGTGCTCTTGTGGCTCACTCATAGCCTGGCTACCTTCCAGAAGTCTATCCCTGCTCAAGCAACTGACTCACAAGATAAGGAAGGATAGATGTTTAGGAACTAAATTTGAAGTTTTTGAACAGTCAGTGCCTATTGCAAACAAATAATTTGGTTTGCAGCTTCTCAATAAATCAAGAGGACATCTTTCCCATGATCCATTTCAGGACCTGCAAAATTATTCAGATAATATAAGTTGCTTAAATGCCTCAGGCAAAGAGGTGAAATCAAGCAATACTTCACTCAAAAAAAATATTGAAATTCTCATAGGAATGAGACTGAACACACATATAAAATGACTATGTATGTATGATGCATATATGAAAGTTACGTTTTTGTCAAATTAGCATTGTATTGGGAGCTTCTGTAAAACAGGAATCTTGTTTCACTACAGTTTTTGTTTTATTAATGAGTGTTTCATATTTTTTAAATCAACTTTCTAAAGTGTGTGAGTCACAGGGAAAGCTTGTGGATCTGTGTCCATACAAAAGTGCTGCTAGAGTGTGTCAATAATAGTGGTTTTGTGTGCCTTAAATAGTTCAGGAGAATTGATGGTCACAGATGGACTGTAGTAACAAGCAGCCCCTAAGTTTGCTGATCACTGTTCCCTAAAAGGCTAAAAGATGCTCTGATTCTACTGGTTTGTTATATAGACAAACGCCATTTAATTCTCAGATGCATAACAAGCCACTACACTGTGTAAAAGGTATGTCTGTAGGTGTATTCACAGTAGGAACATGGCACAGAAGGCTCAAATTTAGCCACCAGAGCTGATTATAACTGAAAGCAATCCTTCCTGCTTCAGCTACTGAAGAGAAGGAATTCAGAACTTGGGTTCACTGTTGTGCTAATGCAGCTTCTAGAACACCACCAAATAGACAAAAACGAGTTGCAGTGCCTAAGGCACATGCATCAAGCTGAGCAAGGCTGTGTACATTTGCATCATGCTCCCTATGACACAGATATAAAAAACATGTCTTAAAAAAATAAAACATTTGTGCAAAGCCTTTGACACTGTCCCACACGACATCCTTGTCTCTAAATTGGAGAGACATCAATTTGATGGGTGGACCACTCAGTGGATAAAGAACTGGCTGGATGGCTGCACGCAAAGAGTTGTGGTCAATGGCTCAATGTCTGGCTGGAGACTGGTAATGAGTGGTGTCCTTCAGGGATCGGTGTTGGGACTGGTCTTGTTCAACATCTTTGTCAGTGACACGGACAGTGGGATTGAGTGCTTCCTCAGCAAGTTTGCCGATGACACCAAGCTGTGCGGTTCGGTTGATATGCTGGAGGGAAGGAATGCCATCCAGAGGGACTTTGACATGCTTGTGAGGTGGGCTGATGCCAACCTGATGAAGTTTAACCATGCCAAGTGCAAGGTTCTACACCTGGGTTGGGGCAATCCCAGACACAGCTACAGGTTGGGCAGAGAAGAGATTCAGAGCAGCCCTGCAGAGAAGGACTTGGGGGTGTTGGTCGATGAGAAAATGAACATGAGCTGGCTTCAGTGTGCGCTCGCAGCCCAGAAAGCCAACCATATCCTGGGCTGCATCAAGAGGAGCGTGACCAGCAGGTCAAAGGAGGTGATCCTGACCCTCTACTCTGCTCTCGGGAGACCTCACTTGGAGTATTGTGTGCAGTTCTGGTGTCCTCAACATCAAAAGGACATGGAACTGTTGGAACAAGTCCAGAGGAGGGCCACGAGGATGATCAGGGGACTGGAGCACTTCCAGTATGAAGACAGGCTGAGAAAGTTAGGTCTGTTCAGCGTGGAGAAGAGAAGGCTGCGTGGAGACCTCATAGCAGCCTTCCAGCATCTGAAGGGGGGGCTATAGGGATGCTGGGGATTGACTATTCATCAAGGACTGTAGTGACAGGACAAGGGGTAACGGGTTCAAACTTAAATGGGGGAAGTTTGGATTGGATCTAAGGAAGAAATTCTTTACTGAGAGGGTGGTGAGGCACTGGAATGGGTTGCCCAGGGAGGCTGTGAATGCTCCATCCTTGGCGGTGTTCAAGGCGAGGTTGGACGAAGCCTTGGGTGGCATGGTTTATTGTGAGGTGTCCCTGCCCATGGCAGGGGGGTTGGACCTAGATGATCTTAAGGTCCTTTCCAACCCTAAGTATTCTAGGATTCTATGATTCTATAACCAGGAAGTCTACCTGGGTATAAGAAACTTGCCCTACAGCTCTCCTGGAATGGTCTTCACTGCCAGTGTCACTCACTGCTAAGCATCCCTCTGTGAGCACGAACTACAAATTATGTGAGTTTGTTCCAGTTCCTGATTTTGGTAATTGGTTCTTATTTGAAGCTATATAGATTTGTGCTGTTTTCTTTTCAATAGAGAATCCAGATTTAAATCTAGTAACACCCGGAATAGCAGGCGGACATCAGCAGTACTAAGGGATGTATCAGAGTTGTCTGAAGGTTACACTGAAATTTGTGCAAATGATTATCACTTTTGTGAATCACC